>NC_048272.1:39631420-39888920 GCF_009762535.1 Notolabrus celidotus | reverse complement strand
GGTTGGTTGGCTGGTTGGTTGGTTGGTTGGTTTGTTGGTTGGTTGGTTGGTTGGTTGGTTGGTTGGTTGGTTGGTTGGTTGGTTGGTTGGTTGGTTGGTTGGGTAGTTGGTTGGTTGGTTGGTTGGTTGGTTGGTTGGTTGGTTGGTTGGTTGGTTGGTTTGATGGTTGGTTGGTTGGTTGGCTGGTTGGTTGGTTGGTTGGTTTGTTGGTTTGTTGGTTTGTTGGCTGGTTGGTTGGTTGGCTGGTTGGTTGGTTCCTTGGTTGGCATAGATGAAAATGGGTCCTATTCATAGATTATGTCAACGCTTTATGATGCATTATCTCCATGGTGACCGTCAACCCCACCTTCTAACTTGAAAGGAAAACTATGACATCATAAAAGCCAATAATCCAAAGTTAAATACACATCAAAAATTTCTTCTCGGCAAAAATCAGTGACATAATGCGAGGATTCAAATAGAGGCCATTTACCCATTAACATTAACTGTTTGTGTCAGAACCCGGCACAATGCTCTTAGTTTCTAGCGTCACGGTCGCTACTTCTCGTCCTGTTTGCAGATGCAGGGGCCCCAGCAGTTCCACTGCTGCCCGCAGACCTAGGAGAGTTGTCCCACGCAGACTAGCCAACAAATGCTGGCTTGTGACATCACAATGCGAGCCAAACACTAGACTCTATTCACCTCATCTCTCCACAGTTATGTCTTGACAGAAAACGGAAAGTCGTCCGTTATTACAAATAATAATCCAGAACCCTAACCGTTCATAGATCGCATAAGTGTTTCTGTATAGACTGATTTTTAGCAAGATTAAGGTAGTCCTTAGAAATCTGAGTCTTCTGATGAAGTCTCAAAACAAATAATGGGTTTTAAAAATGTAGTCCATCCATCCATCCATCCATCCATCCATCCATCCATCCATCCATCCATCCATCTGATAGTTGTATCATGTGTCATGAGCTTTGGAGATAGCTTGTGGATGCAAGAAGTCAAAGTGACACTGACCATGCTGACTACACTGACTACGCTGAAACACTGACTACACTGCTGACACTGACGACACTGACTACACTGACGACACTGACTACACTGATGACACTGACCACACTGACTACACTGACGACACTGACTACACTGATGACACTGACCACACTGACTACACTGACTACACTGACTAAATGGACTACACTGACTAAACTGACTACACTGACTACACTGACTTCACTGATGACACTGACTACACTGACTGCACTGACTACACTGACTATACTGTTGATACTGACTACACTTACTATACTGATGACACTGACTGCACTGACTACACTGACGGAACTGACTATACTGACTACACTGACTAGGTTGGTTGGTTGGCTGGTTGGTTGGTTGCTTGGTTTGTTGGTTGGTTGGTTGGTTGGTTGGTTGGTTGGTTGGTTGGTTGGTTGGGTAGTTGGTTGGTTGGTTGGTTGGTTGGTTGGTCTGCTGGTTGGTTGGTTGGTTGGATGGTTGGTTGGTTGGCTGGTTGGTTGGTTCGTTGGTTGGTTTGTTGGTTTGTTGGCTGGTTG
Source organism: Notolabrus celidotus (assembly GCF_009762535.1). NCBI lineage: Eukaryota > Metazoa > Chordata > Actinopteri > Labriformes > Labridae > Notolabrus > Notolabrus celidotus. The sequence continues at coordinate 39,887,361 of NC_048272.1, read as the reverse complement.
GTTGGTTGGCTGGTTGGTTGGTTCCTTGGTTGGCATAGATGAAAATGGGTCCTATTCATAGATTATGTCAACGCTTTATGATGCATTATCTCCATGGTGACCGTCAACCCCATGCTGGCTTGTGACATCACAATGCGAGCCAAACACTAGACTCTATTCTCCTCATCTCTCCACAGTTATGTCTTGACAGAAAACGGAAAGTCGTCCGTTATTACAAATAATAATCCAGAACCCTAACCCTTCATAGATCGCATAAGTGTTTCTGTATAGACTGATTTTTAGCAAGATTAAGGTAGTCCTTGGAAATCTGAGTCTTCTGATGAAGTCTCAAAACAAATAATGGGTTTTAAAAATTTAGTCCATCCATCCATCCATCCATCCATCCATCCATCCATCCATCCATCCATCCATCCATCTATCCATCCATCCATCTGATAGTTGTATCATGTGTCATGAGCTTTGGAGATAGCTTGTGGATGCAAGCAGTCAAAGTGACACTGACCATGCTGACTACACTGACTACGCTGAAACACTGACTACACTGATGACACTGACTACACTAATTACACTGACGACACTGACGACACTGACGACACTGACTACACTGATGACACTGACCACACTGACTACACTGACTAAATGGACTACACTGACTAAACTGACTACACTGATGACACTGACTACACTGACTACACTGACTGCACTGACTACACTGACTATACTGTTGATACTGACTACACTTACTATCAGTGGCGGCTGGTGGAGTTTTCTCCAGGGGGGGCTATAACTCCAAAATAGTACATGTTTGCTTGCTTTTTGGTAAATGTCTGAGGTATCACACCAGTGTATTTACATCTTCTATTTTTTGTACATGAATTTTGCTCTTCTTTCCTTGAGAGAAGCAAATTTCTCAATGACTCTGTGGTTAAAGTCAGGGATGCTTTTAACAAGTTTCTTCTCCATAGAGAGCATGGCCAATGCATTGAGACGATCCTTCGACATTGTGTTCCTGAGGAAAGTCTTGATTCTCTTCAGTGTTGAGAAGCACCTCTCAGATTCAGCTGTGGTCATAGGAGTTGTGATGAGGATATTCAGCAGAGCCACAGTCTCTGAGAAGGTATCCTGAAGATTGTTCCCAATGAAGAGCTGGTACAGAGCCACAGCACCACTGCAGCTCCTGAACTCATCATTCCCGTAAATTAGAGCCAGTTCAGTTTTCAGCTTGTTTTTGTTCAGCACTGGGTAAGCCTCCATGGTGGTGTTCAGTGCTGCTTCAGGGAACTGGCTCTGGTACTGCTGGAAACTGTCTGCCTGCAGCAGTGTAGCACTGATCAGATGATTTGTGAAGGCAAATCGGTCTCTTGCATGGCCCAAGATAGTGTCACAAACCTAAAAAATAAATGCACCAATTTAATGCAATATGGAGATGGCTATAAATCAGCTTTCCAATATATATATGACTTAGTAATAATATCTAAAAACTATTTATTGTATGAATATATGTGCTCATTTAATAGCAACCATGCAAATTAACATATCACCTCTATAAAAGTTGTACAAAACTGTGCGTAGGCATCAGATTTCAAATTGTGATTCATTGATTTTATGTTCAGTTGTTCTTAAATGTAATTGTTACGGAGCTGTCAATCAAATAATTAGATGAGTGGTGTCCTGCAGCGCTTAAGATCCGCCCCTGCAGACAGGAGATGATTTTGCATTTTCCTACAGACAGTCAGAAGTTTATAAGTAGTAATCATCTTGTGCCTTTTGGTGTGCGTCTTTCAGTTTAAAGTGAGTCACTTGTTTAGTTGCATTATATTTATCCTGTTCTGTTATTCTAGTATTGTGAGTAGTTTCATACACCAAGGAAATTATCTTATAAATCAACTTCTGCAGGACAGTTGTTTTATATGTAATTCACGTTGTAGTGTTACAGTAAGAATGATGCTAATATTGGTCGATTCGATTCAATTGTCTTGCTGCATCACCTGTAATAGATAAGTGACCATGGTGATGGTGTCTCGTGACTGTAGTATTCATGCTACCACTGGTGCAGTAGGCTAAATAGCTGCAGTAGATCATTGATTAATGAGATTTGTGTTTACCATTTGTATAAGCTGTGTAAGCTAATCATTGTCTCAGTACTTATTTAAAGAGGTGTAGATATTATTCATGTATCACCAATTAATGTGTGTGTAGTAATGATATTACATGCTCGCCAGCAGAGGGCACTGTTACATTATGTATAATGCTTGTTAACAAATAATCAGTCAAATAATAGCATTACTATTCCTGCCAGTTCACTAGTGTTGTTTCTAGTTTGTTATGGTGTAACATAATTCATATACTTTTTAATATTATGCCAGCCTGTAGATCTTTCTGTATTGTTATTATTTGTAGAAGCTTCTATCTCACCTCTGTAGCGACCCTCTGAAGATCACCTGGGCCCAGTGTGCGGCGTTTCTTGGCCAGCTGAGATACACTGCCAATGTGTTCTCCACAGAGAGTAGGGAGGGAATCTCTGAACAGAACCAGAAGAGAAAAGTTAAGCTTTAGATGCCAGGTAAAATAACAAGAAATGTTAAGTTGTTCAAGCATCATAGAGATTAACACAATATCAGTAATATTAAACAGCACAACATACAAATTAATTTACCTGGTCTTCTGTATGTTGTCTGTGAACTGCTGCGTGATTCCCTGAACAAACACAGAGTCGATGGTCCGCTTCTGGAGCTGGCTGTAGAGAATGTCCACATGAGGCATGATGAGGTGAAACAGTTTCAGGAAGAAGCTGAAACTGTCATCCTCCAGTAGCCTCACAAACCCTCCAGCTTCTCTCACAGTGGTAGGATCAAACTCTCCTGAGTCCCTGATGGTTTCAAAACACTGGAGCAGGTCTTCTTTGTGCTCAAAAACAGTGTTCACAGCTCGGCTGTGGAAGTTCCACCTCACTGTGCTTGCTCTTGGGAGTCTGTGGGCCACCACTCTATCAAGCACACTGGTTCTCTTTGGAGATCTTGAAAAAAAGCCAGAGAATCCAGCCAGGTCGGAGAAGAAATTCCTCACTTTTGAAAGATGGGAAGTCACCTGCTGCATGATAAGGTTGAGTTGATGAGCATAGCAGTGGACATAGTGTGCATTCACATATACATCCTGGACCTTCTTCTGCACACCACCTGTGATTCCTCTCATGACACTTGCACCATCATATGCTTGGGCGATGAGCTTGCTCTTCTGGTCATCGGGGAGAATGAAGCTCAATCTATCCAGAAGTTCTGTGGCAATGGAATCAGCTGTGGCACTTTGGAGAGGCATGAACTCAAAAAACCTCTCTTGGACATCATGGGCTTTGTCAATGTAGCGGATCACAAGCACCAGCTGACACTGAGTGGAAATGTCCATTGTTTCATCAGCCTGGATGGAGATAAAATCTGCACTCCTGATCTCTTCAATGATGCACTCTCTCAAAACTGACAGCATGCAGTCAAGGAGTTCATTCTGTACAGTCTTAGATGTTCCCTTAAACACAGTGGCAGTCTGCAGGTGCCCATGTAGAACTGTGTCCAGTGATGCTACAAAATCCACCAATCCTCTAAAAACACCAGGATTTTCTGAGCTCTCACTTTCATCATGGCCACGCAGGGCAAGTTCAAATGCACCACAGAACTTGACACAGTCTATTATTTTACATAGGATGTGCCTGTTTTTGTCAACCTCCTCATTGTGCTTACGGATCCCCATCCTGTAGCCTTCATCAAGCTGACATGATATGTTTATTTTTCCAAACATAGCTAATCGCAGTGCGTTTTCCATGTGGATCCCAGTTTGTTCATGCCTCTTTAACTTTTCTGAAAAGTGCTTTAAATCAGTGATACCTGTCTTTATCCATGCTGGGTCAGATCCTGACGTTTGGAAAAGGAGGCAGGGAAAGCAGAATAATGCATTAGCATCACTACATGCAGTTAGCCAAGCCTTGTTGCTAAACCAGGTCCTGGAAAAAGACCGGGTGTATTGTCTCCCTCTGTCTTTGGACTGCTGATTAATGATGATGTTGGGCTGATCAGGTCCACGCTCTTTCACGCCGAGCTTCCCCTGGTACGTTCTCCTCTCAAAAGGTGATGTTTTGAGTGACTTCACTGAATTATTTAACTTCTCTGTCTCCATTTTGCTTCTCTGTCCGATCGTCTCCTACTCCCACGGCTCGAGCTGTCACTCAGCCGCGCTTTATGACAGACAGCTGTGACGTCGGCCCTATTGTGGGAGGGTGGTGGTATGTAAATTAAGCTGCATTCAGCTCTGGGCGCAGGGAAGGTGCGCCCCGACACAGCCCTATCTCTTGTATTGAAGAGGAGCTACTGCGCATGTACAACTTTTAACCAGAGTCTATGGCCAAAGATTTCTGCGCCCCGGGGGAAAACCGGGGAAAAACAGTCTTTGGGAAAAACCCATGGGGAACATACGTCACCAATCAAACAACACAGATGAACGAAACAGCTTTACTAATAATTATTTAACTATATAATATTAATCTTGCTCATCTAAAAAATATATATATACATACAGTTCAGAATATTATTTTATTATTTAATTAAATATATATATATATTTTTTTTAATCTCTTGTGGTGAGTGGTGGGGCGGCGCCCTAGCGCCCCTATTGGCCAGCCGCCACTGGATTTTACTGTACAGTTTTTGAGATAAATAATGTTAAATTCTGCTCAAATTGCACTCAGACGCTTTGATATTTTACTCACTTTCATTATTTTATTTTGAAAAATCATGGACAACTGACAAAGATCTTTCAATGGATTATTGTTCCTCGTGTCCTCGGCTGTCAACCTAAAATTTCTCAGCAGATTTTACTGTATGGTTTTTGAGAAAAATTATGTTAAATTCTGCTCAAATTTCACTGAGACGCTTTGATATTTTACTCATTTTCATTATTTTATTTCGAAAAATCATGGAGAGGTGACAAAGATCTTTTAACAGATTTTTATTCCTCATGTCCGAGGCTGTCAACCAAAAATTTCTCAGCAGATTTTACATTATGGCTTTTGAGAAAAATAGTGTTAAATTCTGCTGAAATTGCACTCAGCAAGCTGATATTTTACTCATTTTGTTTTTTTTATTTTGAAAAATCTGGGAGAGATGACAAAGATCTTTCAATGGATTATTGTTCCTCGTGTCCCTGGCTGTCACCCTAAAATTTCTCTGCATTTTTTTCTGTATAGTTTTTGAGAAAACTAATGTTAAATTCTGCTCAAATTGCACTGAGACGCTTTGATATTTTACAAACTTTCATTATTTTATTTTGAAAAATCATGGAGAGGTGATAAAGATCTTTCAATGGATTATTGTTCCGCATGCCCCTGGCTGTCACCCTAAAATTTCTTAGAAGATTTTATTGTACAGTTTTTGAGAAAAATTATGTTAAATTCTGCTGGAATTGCACTGAGACACTTTGATATTTTACCCATTTTCTTTGTTTTATTTTGAAAAATCATGGAGAGGTGACAAAGATCTTTCAATGCATTATTGTTCCTCGTGTCCCTGGCTTTCACCCTAAAATTTCTCCGCATTTTTTTCTGTACAGCTTTTGAGATAAATAATGTTAAATTTTGCTCAAATTGCACTCAGCAAGTTGATATTTTACTCATTTCCATTATTTTATTTTGAAAAATCATGGAGAGGTGACAAAGATCTTTCAATGGATTATTGTTCCTCGTGTCCTCGGCTGTCAACCTAAAATTTCTCAGCAGATTTTACTGTATGGTTTTTGAGAAAAATTATGTTAAATTCTGCTCAAATTGCACTGAGACGCTTTGATATTTTACTAACTTTCATTATTTTATTTTGAAAAATCATGGAGAGGTGACAAAGATCTTTCAATGCATTATTGTTCCTCATGTCCCTGGCTGTCACTCTGAAAACCTTCAGCAGATTTTACTGTACAGTTTGTGAGAAAAATAATGTTAAATTCTGCTCAAATTGGGCTCAGACGCTTTGATATTTTACTCATTTTCATTATTTTATTTTGAAAAATCTGGGAGACGTGACGAATATCTTTCAATGGATTATTGTTCTTCATGTCCCTGGCTGTCAACCTAAAATTTCTTAGCAGATTTCACTGTACAGTTTTTGAGATAAATAATGTTAAATTCTGCTCATATTGCATTCCGACACTTTGATATTTTACAAATGTTCATATTTTTTTTCCAAAAGGTCTGGGAGAGTTGACAAAGATCTTTCAATGGATTATTGTTCCTCATGTCCCTGCCTGTCACCCTAAAATTTCTTAGCAGATTTTACTTTACAGTTTTTGAGAAAAATAATGTTAAATTCTGCTGGAATTGCACTGAGACGCTTTTATATTTTACTCATTTTCTTTGTTTTATTTTGAAAAATCATGGAAAGGTGACAAAGATCTTTCAATGGATTATTGTTCCGCATGTCCCTGGCTGTCACCCTGAAATGTCTCCGCATTTTATTCTGGACAGTTTTTGAGAAAAATAATGTTAAATTCTGCTGGAATTGCACTGAGACGCTTTTATATTTTACTCATTTTCTTTGTTTTATTTTGAAAAATCATGGAAAGGTGACAAAGATCTTTCAATGGATTATTGTTCCGCATGTCCCTGGCTGTCACCCTGAAATGTCTCCGCATTTTATTCTGGACAGTTTTTGAGATAAATAATGTTAAATTCTGCTCAAAGTGCACTGAGACGCTTTGATATTTTACGCACTTTCATTATTTTATTTTGAAAAATCATGGAGAGGTGACAAAGATCTTTAAATGGATTATTGTTCCGCATGTCCCTGGCTGTCACCCTAAAATTTCTCAGCAGATTTTACTGTATAATTTTTGAGAAAAATAATATTAAATTCTGCCGGAATTGCACTGAGATGCTTTGATATTTTACTCACTTTCATTATTTTATTTTGAAAAATTTGGGAGAGGTGAATAAGATCTTAAATGGATTATTGTTCCGCATGTCCCTGGCTGTCACCCTAAAATTTCTTAGCAGATTTTACTGTATAGTATTTGAGAAAAATAATGTTAAATTCTGCTCAAATTGCATTGAGACACTTTGATATTTTACTCATTTTCAGTATTTTATTTTGAAAAATCTGGGAGAATTGACAAAGATCTTTCAATGGATTATTGTTCCGCATGTCCCTGGCTGTTACCCTAAAATTTCTTAGCAGATTTTACTTTACAGTTTTTGAGTAAAATAATGTTAAATTCTGCTCAAATTGCACTGAGACGCTTTGATATTTTACAAACTTTCATTATTTTATTTTCAAAAATCATGGACAACTGACAAAGATCTTTCAATGGATTATTGTTCCTCGTGTCCTCGGCTGTCAACCTAAAATTTCTCAGCAGATTTTACTGTATGGTTTTTGAGAAAAATTATGTTAAATTCTGCTCAAATTGCACTGAGACGCTTTGATATTTTACTAACTTTCATTATTTTATTTTGAAAAATCATGGAGAGGTGACAAAGATCTTTCAATGCATTATTGTTCCTCATGTCCCTGGCTGTCACTCTGAAAACCTTCAGCAGATTTTACTGTACAGTTTTTGAGAAAAATAATGTTAAATTCTGCTCAAATTGGGCTCAGACGCTTTGATATTTTACTCATTTTCATTATTTTATTTTGAAAAATCTGGGAGATGTGACGAATATCTTTCAATGGATTATTGTTCTTCATGTCCCTGGCTGTCAACCTAAAATTTCTTAGCAGATTTCACTGTACAGTTTTTGAGATAAATAATGTTAAATTCTGCTCATATTGCATTCCGACACTTTGATATTTTACAAATGTTCACATTTTTTTTCCAAAAGGTCTGGGAGAGTTGACAAAGATCTTTCAATGGATTATTGTTCCTCATGTCCCTGCCTGTCACCCTAAAATTTCATAGTAGATTTTACTTTACAGTTTTTGAGAAAAATAATGTTAAATTCTGCTGGAATTGCACTGAGACGCTTTTATATTTTACTCATTTTCTTTGTTTTATTTTGAAAAATCATGGAAAGGTGACAAAGATCTTTCAATGGATTATTGATCCTCATGTCCCTGGCTGTCACCCTGAAATGTCTCCGCATTTCATTCTGGACAGTTTTTGAGATAAATAATGTTAAATTCTGCTCAAAGTGCACTGAGACGCTTTGATATTTTACGCACTTTCATTATTTTATTTTGAAAAATCATGGAGAGGTGACAAAGATCTTTAAATGGATTATTGTTCCGCATGTCCCTGGCTGTCACCCTAAAATTTCTTAGCAGATTTTACTCTACAGTTTTTGAGATACATAATGTTAAAATTCTGCTCAAATTGCACTGAGACGCTTTGATATTTTACTCATTTTCTTTGTTTTATTTTGAAAAATCATGGAGAACTGACAAGGATCTTTCAATGCATTATTGTTCCTCATGTTCCTTGCTGTGAACCTGAAATTTCTCAGCAGATTTTACTGTATGGTTTCTGAAAAAAATAATGTTAAATTCTGCTTAAATTGCACTGAGACACTTTGATATTTCACTCACTTTCATTATTTTATTTTGAAAAATCATGGACAACTGACAAAGATCTTTCAATGGATTATTGTTCTGCATGTCCCTGGCTGTCACCCTAAAATTTCTCAGCAGATTTTACTTTATGGTTTTTGTGAAAAATTATGTTAAATTCTGCTCAAATTGCACTGAGACGCTTTGATATTTTACTCATTTTCATTATTTTATTTTGAAAAATCTGGGAGATGTGACGAATATCTTTCAATGGATTATTGTTCTTCATGTCCCTGGCTGTCAACCTAAAATTTCTTAGCAGATTTCACTGTACAGTTTTTGAGATAAATAATGTTAAATTCTGCTGATATTGCATTCCGACACTTTGATATTTTACAAATGTTCATATTTTTTTTCCAAAAGGTCTGGGAGAGTTGACAAAGATCTTTCAGTGGATTATTGTTCTTCATGTCCCTGGCAGTCACCCTAAAATTTCTTAGCAGATTTTACTGTACAGTTTTTGAGAAAAATAATGTTAAAATTCTGCTCAAATTGCACTCAGCAAGTTGATATTTTACTCATTTTGTTTGTTTTATTTTGAAAAATCATGGAGAGGTGACAAAGATCTTTCAATGGATTATTGTTCCTCATGTCCCTGGCTGTCACCCTAAAATTTCTTAGCAGATTTTACTGTACATTTTTTGAGAAAAATAATGTTAAAATTCTGCTCAAATTGCACTCAGACACTTTGATATTTTACTCTTTTTCATGATTTTATTTTGAAAAATCATGGAGAGGTGACAAAGATCTTTCAATGCATTATTGTTCCTCATGTCCCTGGCTGTCATTCTTTAAACCTTCAGCAGATTTTAATGTATAGTTTTTGAGAAAAATAATGTTAAATTCTGCTGAAATTGCACTGAGACACTTTGATATTTTACTCATTTTCTTTGTTTTATTTTGAAAAATCATGGAGAATTGACAAAGATCTTTCAATGCATTATTGTTCCTCATGTCCCTGGCTTTCACCCTAAAATTTCTCCGCATTTTTTTTCTTTATAGTTTTTGAGAAACATAATGTTAAATTCTGCTCAAATTGCACTCAGACGCTTTGATATTTTACTCATTTTCATTATTTTATTTTGAAAAATCATGGAGAGGTGACAAATATCTTTCACTGGATTATTGTTCCGGATGTCCCTGGCTGTCACCCTAAAATTTCTCAGCAGATTTTACTGTACAGTTTTTGAGAAAAATAATGTTAAATTCTGCTCAAATTGGGCTCAGACGCTTTGATATTTTACTCATTTTCATTATTTTATTTTGAAAAATCTGGGAGACGTGACAAATATCTTTCAATGGATTATTGTTCCGCATGTCCCTGGCTGTCACCGTAAAATTTCTTACCAGATTTTACTGTACAGTTTTTGAGATAAATAATGTTAAAATTCTGCTCAAATTGCGCTCAGACGCTTTGATATTTTACTCATTTTCATTGTTTTAATTTGAAAAATCTGGGAGAATTGACAAAGATCTTTCAATGGATTATTGTTCTTTATGTCCCTGGCTGTCACTCTGAAAACTTTCAGCAGATTTTGCTCTACAGTTTTTGAGAAAAATAATGTTAAATTCTGCTCAAAGTGCACTGAGACGCTTTGATATTTTACGCACTTTCATTATTTTACTTTGAAAAACCATGGAGAGCTGACAAAGATCTTTCAATGGATTATTGTTCCTCATGTCCCTGGCTGTCACCCTGAAAATTCTCTGTTAATCAGGTTAAATATTGAGGTAACGTCTACGCTGGTATTTATCGCTAGTAAAGTCTATTAATAACAAGCTTTAGCCCATTGTAAAGATGATATTCTGTCCTTTCCAGAGAAACAAGTCATTGTTTTTAAGGACGTTGTGGGACCAAACTGCACCAGGGAGAGTTACGTATCCCTAGGGCTGGATTTGGGTTCGTGTAATGAATTGAAAAATATTAAAGATGTTTGAACCAGGAACAGAGAAGATAGCAGTACAAATTAAACGAGCCATAAAGCAAATGAAAGCTTACAATCCAACCTTTACAGCTATAGTAAGCGTTTGTTTCTGTCACAAAGTGCCAGCTCACTGTCTAGAAGCTAGTGTGGTCAAGATTTGTCCTACTGGAGCCTATTAATCAGATGAAATAATGACCTTCAGAACTCTATCCCATTCTGTATGTGTAGTTAAAAAGTTCCTCAGCTGTAAATATCTGAAAAGGTCTGTGTTCAGAAGAGTGAATTCCTATCTTAACTCTTCAAATTACTTAAGGCTGCCATTTTTTTGGAGTTGGTATAGATTAGTGAGCCCATATTCTGACCATTTTCTAAAACCTGTATCTATACGGGAGGGTAAAAAATCCTTTATGAATCCAATATCTGTTTGTGCTGAAATGAATTAATACATTTTTATAATTTGCCACATATAAATTATCTAGCACTGGTGGGAGTGCACTTTTATTAACATTTATTTCACTACATGGGTTTCCAGTGGGCACTTTTTTGCATTTTATTCACAGGAGGGGGTTTCCAGAGAACACTTTTTGTGCAATATTTCCACTGCTGACACCGGAAGGGCACCTATTAAAAATGTATCAATTGTAAGCGCAATGTGAAATTACAACAAGCAATCTCTAAAGTACATAAGGCTTCTTCTATGAATGAAGTGCTATTACAAGTCACTGAGTCTGATGGCTAAGATACAGACAGTATAGAGTGGAGGACTCCTGTACTCATTCTATCTAGCAACACAACAGTCATGCCTCCTGCAGTCTGACTGATTAACCCCCCCCCAAACTAACTTGCCTGCTGAGACCTCATCCTGGGGTTGTGTGTGACCTCAGATACTTGTCATGTAGATCTTGCACTATAGTGACCTCCTTACCCTTTAACCCCTTCCTCTCTCCATACAGACTTTAGCAAGAGCTGTGCATTCTTTGCAGTTTGGCTCAAAACCCCTCTGCACCACGTCTGGTTTTATTTTTGCAGAGATTTCTTACCACATTCAATTTGACGTTACATCTCGGTTTCAAGTAATACATGGAGAGTTGAGAAGATGATATTACAAAGGATGTAATCGATTACTTCCATAATTACATGTTGGTACTGCAATAGGGGTGCCAAATGAGACAAACCAAAAGGAAGATAGCAGTTAAGTAAGCAAGCAAGAGCTAATGGACTGGTCAGGCCAGTTGCATGCTGACAGAGTGTGTGCATGTACCACATGTACTATACAGTCATGGCCAAAAGTTTTGAGAATGACACAAATATTACATTTTCACAAAGTCTGCTGCTTCGGGGTTTTTAGGTGTTTTTGTCAGATGTTCCTATGGTATAATGAAATACAATTAGAAGCATTTCATAAGTATCAAAAGCTTTTATTGAGAATTACACAGAATTCATGCAATAAGTCAATATTTGCAGTGTTGACCCTTCTTTTTCAAGACCTCTGCAATTCTCCCTGGCATGCTGTCAATCAACTTCTGGACCAAATCCTGACTGATGGCAGTCCATTCTTGCATAATCAATGCTTGGAGTTTGTCAGAATTTGTGGGTTTTTGATTGTCCACCCGCCTCTTGAGGATTGACCACAAGTTCTCAATGGGATTAAGATCTGGGGAGTTTCCTGGCCAAGGGCCCAAAATCTTAATGTTTTGTTCCCCGAGCCATTTTGTTATGACTTTTGCTTTATGGCAAGGTGCTCCATCATGCTGGAAAAGGCATTCTTCATCACCAAACTGCCCTTGGATGGTTTGGAGAAGTTGCTCTCGGAGGACGTTCTGGTACCATTCTTTATTCATGGCTGTGTTTTTAGGCAAGATTGTGAGAGAGCCCACTCCCTTGACCGAAAAGCAACCCCACACATGAATGGTCTCAGGATGCTTCACTGTTGGCAAGAGACAGGACTGATGGTAGCGCTCACCTCGTCTTCTCCGAACAAGCCTTCCTCCAGATGCCCCAAACAATGGGAAAGGGGATTCATCAGAGAAAATGACTTTACCCCAGTCCTCAGCAGTCCAGTCCCTGTACCTTCTGCAGAATATCAGTCTGTCTCTGATGTTTTTACTGGAGAGAAGTGGCTTCTTTGCTGCCCTCCTTGACACCAGGCCTTCCTCCAAAAGTCTTCGCCTCACTGTGCGTGCAGATGCACTCACACCTGCCTGCTGCCATTCCTGAGCAAGCTCTGCACTGGTGGTGGCCGGATCCCGCAGTTGTAACACCTTCAGGAGACGGTCCTGGCGCTTGCTGGACTTTCTTGGGCGCCCTGGAGCCTGTTTGGCAACAATTGAACCTCTCTCCTTGAAGTTCTTGATAATTGGATAGACGGTTGACTGAGGTGCAATCTTACTCGCTGCTATAAACTTCCCTGTTAGGCCCTTTTTGTGCAATGCAATGATGGCTGCACGTGTTTCCTTGCAGGTAACCATGGCTAACAGATGAGGAGCAATGGTGTCATGCACCATCTTCCTTTTAAAGTGTCCAGTCACTCAATCATGACAGATTGATCGCCAGCCTTGTCCTCATCAACACCCACACCTGTGTTAATGTGTGTGACACCTGTGTGTCATTGAAATTATGTTAGCTGGTCCTTTTGTGGCAGGGCTGAAATGCAGTGGAAATGTGTTTTTGGTGATAAAGTTCATTTTCAAGGCAAAGAGGGACTTTGCAATTAATTGCAGTTGAGCTGATCACTCCTCATAACATTCTGGAGTATATGCAAATTGCCATTATAAAAACTGAAACAGCAGACTTTGTGAAAATGCAATATTTGTGTCATTCTCAAAACTTTTGGCCATGGCTGTATATGTGTGTGTGGTTAGGGGGCTGTATATTGGGGTTGTCACAGAGATGTACTTGTATAAGAGAGCCACTGGAGGGCAGTGAAAGAACTGTGTGTGGCAGCAACATCTTCACTGTTCGAGTATCTGCATGTAAGACCAGGAAACAATAATCAGTGTGTGAAAGAGAGGCCCAGCATCATTGGCATAGAATACAAAACTAAAGCCTTCCCTGTTCCTGCCCCCTGTCCCACAATGCCACCCTTGTTCTGTGCTTTTCTATGATCTATGGCTGTGCAAATTTAGGAGACCACAGAGCCAAAAGTGGACATTTATAAGCATGTTTTGAATGTTTATTTAATTTCTTTCTTTTTCCTTTTTGGCTACAAAAAGTACAAGTTGGAACACAATATGGTTCAATTCTACAAAGTACCTAAACTTAGCTGTTCTGTTGGAATTCGGGCCCAACTGACTCCATCTATGAAACCTCCAGCCTGATATCTCACAGTCCTCTTTTAGATCTCCTCTAAAAAACTCAGGTCTATCAACTAGCTTATTCTTAATCCTCAGCTTTGCTTACTTTTCTTTTAACCATGTATCACTGATTTATGGGATCTCTTTTATTTGAATGTTATTTGCCTTGTTTTAATTTGTTGCTTTGTTTAAGGGTGGGAATGGAAGGAGGGTATGACAACATTTCCAAGTGTCATGAGTTGATTTTTATTTTTTTAATTGTGTTTCTTGCCTTGGGTTTTCCCTGTGTTTATTCTGTATTAGTTATCCTTTGTGTGTTTCGTGATCCATGCCTCTTGTTGTATTTTCTTGCGTTTCTTAGTCTTGTGTTTCCTGTTTTATTTTGTAGTACTTCTTCACTGTGTCTCCAGTTTAGTTCTACTTCCTGTCATTGTGTGTTTCCCTCCTTTTTGATGAACCTGATTAGTTTCACCTGTGTCCTGTGTTCACACCTGTGTTGATCCCTCTGTGTATTTAGTTCCTCTGTTTCCCCTGCCCTGGTGTTGGATCACTGTACGTCTCTGCTGCGTTCTCTGTGTGTTTCACTGTCCCTGTGTTTTCTCAGTGTTTCCAGATGGATTCAGTTTTTGGACATTTATAGTAAGTTTCGTTAGTACTAGTGATGGTGAGATGAAGCCTCATGAGGCTTCGAACCACTTGAGCCAATTGGTTCGAGAAAGGGTTCATTACTCGAAGCTTCATGTGCACACGAACCCACCTACTGGCCAGGTTTATCATTACATGCAGCTGGATCTTAACCACATAATGTGTGATGCATTGAATTTTTGTTTCTGTTATGGGAATGACTATGAATTACAAAAAAATGTATGACCAAATCATTTCTGTACATAAATTATCATATATGTGTATGATACAATATTTTTGAATGTATTCTGTGTGTGTAAATTTTCCCAAAATGGTAGTATCATATGATATGGCAGGTTGTGTAATTATATTTTTCTGTCACTTTAGGAAAATGGAATTGGCTTAAGCAGACAGAGGACAGTAAAAGTGATTGTGGAACTAGGAAGAGGGCACTGAATATGCTTGTGTTATTAGGAGTTAGGAGTTATTAAATCAAAATGTTGCCACACAGGGGAAATCCTCCTCTTTCTTTCTTTTTAAAGTTATATTTTTTGGGCTTTGACTAATTTTATTTATAGAGGAGAGGACAGTGTAGAAACTGGGAGAGAGTGGGGGGAAAATGCGATTAAAAAGCTGCAGGCTGGGCTAGAAACCGGGCCAATTATATCATAGGCGTGCAACTTAACCATTAGGTCAAGACCGCACCAGAGTCGCAACAGGTCCGCACCTAACTCCCCTTTTTCTAGCTGGCTCCGTCTTACCTGTCCTCCTCTCACTCCTAACTCTTCAAACCATCTCTCTCTCTCTCTCTCTCTCTCTCTCTCTCTCTCTCTCTCTCTCTCTCTCTCTCTCTAAACTCTCCAAACTATATAAACGCTGTCCAAACTCTAGAGTCCAAACTATCAAAACTCTATCCGAAGTCTGAACTGACCGCAACTCTCCATCAAACACCCACATTTTGAACGGAGCCTGAGGGGTTTATATTGCTGTCAAACCTCGCAGCAAAATCTGAACCACTTGCCGAAGCAGTCACGTGGTACAGCCGGGCAGCGAGGCTTCGGACGTCATCATTTTCGGCTCCTCCCCTCAATGAAGCAAGCCTCGATACACAATTCGCGGAAATGCCCCCTCCATTACTCGACACGCGCTTCGAAGCCTCAGCACATCTCGTAACATCACTAGTTAGTACCTTTTGTTATTTTGTTTATTAAAACCTTTCATTTCAATTCTGTACTTGAGTCTTCCTTCCACCATTTGGGGGAAGGGGGGACTTCTCAGGGTCTTGACGTAAGTGGTGGTATGACATATTTTATGAGTGTCTGGACATAATTGATGGGGGTTATGATGGCTTTGTTCAGAGTCAGGACTTAAAGCTGGGGTTGGTAGTCAGATTTAGATACACTTTTTGTTATACTGGTTAAAATGATCTTTATGTCCTGATGGCAATCAATACATAATGTGTTCTTAAAAAAGAGTGAAAAAAAGCCGCTATCTACAGCCGGAGTAAACCTGGGAAAACACCAACAAATCAGGAGCCAAATGATGAAACCAATCAAATCCTGTCCTGCCGTTCTGCCGGCCTCCTGCGTCTACATTTCCCCGGCGTGCACTCCCCGTCCCCTACCTCTTTCCCTGAGTCTATTTACTGCCCCTCTCGCTCAACCTCGGGCCTGTCCCCTCTGACCCGATGAGGTGCTTTGCTCGGGACTGTAGTCCGGATCAGAGTCTAAAAAGCTCTCACCAGGGGGGCTCTGACAAGCAAAAGAATCAATGACACCTTGCAATGGCACTGCACTGGGCAGGAAGAAGTGTAGACCTGGTAGAAGCCCTTTTGGTTCCGTCTCAACTATCCTTGTCTTGTTGGTAATTTACATATATAGTTACAGTATCATTGTCAAAAGGCCTGCTTATAAAGTCCAAAAAACACCAAATAACATTTATATTTATATATATCTGTGTGTAATAACTTCCGCCTGTCACCAAACTTTCAGACAACCTTGTCTCATTCTGATAGTTTTAGTCCAAAATGTTCATATAACTGTAACTATCATTTATTGAACACATGGGGGACCTTTGGTTAGCAAAGTGATTCCTGTGTACTTCTCAACAAATATCCTTTGTATTTTATTAACATTTCATCATGACAGGGAGGACATGTCACGCAGGCAGCATCCAGTTACAAACGATGTATGATAAAAATGAGAAAGTTTCAGTGTAGATTGATTATAAATGTGCAACAGAAGAGAGAATAGAAAAGACCTGTCACAGTTATCACCTGCCACACCTGCTCAGCCTCTCAGCCCACTACATTTCCACTCCCCTTCGTTTACCTGAACCACACTCTCCTCATTAAGCCAACACAAATCACCTGTTTCTCATTACCTGCTGCCAGTATTTAAGTCCCGGTTTCAGCTCACTCAGTGCCAGATTGTTCTCTCTGCAAATGCAAGACTCTCCAGCACTTTTCCTCGGACTGATCTCCCGGTTTCGACCCTGCCTGTCCCGACCTTCCTTCCTCGTTTCTGCCCTGGTAACTACCTCAGCCTTCTGTCCCCGACCAAGAGATTTGCCTGCTCCTCGTCTGTTTCCAGCCTGATCCTCCACACAGCGAAACCAGCTTCTCAACAGACATTGTGTGACCGGGTTAGTAAAGACTGTTACCTGCTGTTTCCTCCGGGCTCCAGTGTGCTGCTTTTGGGTTCACCCTCACACCCGTAACAAGACCTTTTGTTGTCACTGTTGTGAAAAAATGAAAGTCACACAGTAGCGGCATGATAAGAAGACCAAATGGTCTCTGTGATCTCACTGAAAGCATCTGAGTTTTCTTTAAAGGGCAGTTATCCTGAGATGACCGGACAGCAGTTATCCTGAGATGACCGGACAGCAGTTTCAGGTAAACAGGCAAAATGTTTATTATTCTTATGAAACTCTAAAATAACTGCTCAGAAAAGGGTTTTCCCAAGGGATGTGTTCAGGACTATAAGAGAACATAAATTAGCTTTTAAAACTTTGCTTTTATTTTATCTTTGTGTCATTTAGCTAGTTATCAAACTCATTGAAGTAAACAGAGCGGCTTTAAGGACATACCATCACCATGATCACCTTCTATATATCTATTAGATATTCACCATCAGATGCCCAACAGATAAATGAATAAATGGAAGTTTAAAGTAAATAAATGAGAGTTGTGAAACCGTATATCCAGTAAACACAGGATGTATACCAAGGGCGTCAAACTCGTTTCAGTTCAGGGGCCACATACAGCCCAAGTTGATCTGAAGTGGGCCGGACCAGTAAAATCAAAACATAATAACCTATAAATAACGACAAGTACATTCTGAAAATGTTCACATTTAATGAAGTATCTTTCTACAAAAAGAGCTGTTGTATTTTTCACCATGATGAGTCTCATAGTGGGCCGAATATTTTGCTCTTTAAGCCCTGAAACCTGCTGCGAACACACCAAACACACAGGTTACCCATTCACCTGACACAGAGTGTAATGTTTACTGTAAAAGAAAAGATAGATTATAATAATGAACTAGGTAAAGTTGATTATTTTGGACCCCTCAGCTCCAGCATGAAGTTTGCTTGCTGGACAGTGTTGTATGCAGGGGTGTAGTGCTAGTGTTAGTAGTTAGTGGATCATCTTATAGTGCTCTAAAAAAATTTTTTTTAAAATAGTAGTTGCTTTTATTGAAAAATTGCAGTTAATATCTTCTCTGTAATTTTTTCACTTTGCAAAGTCGTTCCGTGGGCCGGATTGGAACCTCTGGCGGGCCGGATTGGAACCTCTGGCGGGCCGGTTTTGGCCGGCGGGCCGCACGTTTGACACGCCTGATGTTTAACCATTCTCTATTAGGATTTGTTTTAGTTTAGGAGGAATTGTGCTTAGAAATTAGGAGGTCGCATGGCTCTGTTGGGAGACTCCAGAGAAACCCAGAGAGAAGGAGGGTCCTCATCACTGTGCTGTAAGTAATGCTTGTGTGCTGCACTTCCACAAATGCAGTGCACAGACTCTATGCTGCACCCTCTAATGTTCAGGCTGAAAGACACCAGGTGTCTTGTACAAAGTAAACAGAGGGGAAGTTGGAGGGAGGGACTGTTCAGCCTGTCAAACCCTGCCATTATATGGCTCCCCTCTGTACCCAAAACAAGGAGGCACCCCTCTTGGTATGCAGAACCTGTTAAGCTTTTCCTGTCGAGGCACAAGAGTAGGACCCAAGGTCACATTTCCAGGGTAAGTTGTGAAAATTTTGCTTCAGCCCATAGGCAGCTTAAAGCTACTGAATTTGTATTCATTCTTTCCATTGTGTTTCTCTGAGAGATGTCTGACTGCCTCACTCATCCCGTCTTCATTCCCCTCATTCAAACATAAATTATTTCTACCCAAAGTGAAGCTTTTTTATAAAATAACTTGTTCCTCACTCAAAGTCAGTGTGACCATTTGGCTCAATGACATCTCCAAAGAGTGTGCAAATTTAGAACATGATGCATACGTAAGGAATGATGATGATACTGCAAAGATTTGTTAGATTTTTGATTTTTCTTTTTTTGACAGTAAAATAATGTTTTACATATTTCTCCTGAAACATGTACATGAGTTTAATCTGCTTCATAAATCAAAGTCAACAGGATCATAGAAAAGGAACATGATCATCTAAACTCAACTTTTCAGATCAGTATAAAATGTCAGTCTGAAACATGTCTTCAAGGATCTCACTCATTGATAGGGGTGAGTATTGGCAAGAACCTCACGATACGATACGCATCACGATACTTGGGTCACGATACGATAGTATCACGATATATCACGATATTGCGATATATTGCGATATTCTACACAGTAAACTAAGAAAAAAACAGACATGGTGTATATGTAAATCACACAATTACTCAAAATTGAAAGGACAAATTCAGTCAAAACTATTTGATTTAAAACAACTTTTCCACTTTATTGTTTTATAAATACTGAATGTCAAATGCAGTGTTACATACATACACTTAACTTGAAAACAAAGTGCATAAAGTTTGTCACTTAAATTACTGTGACATTAAACTAATGCTCTAAAGAAAATATTATTCTTGATTTTCCTTTAACAACATACTGAAAGCCTCCTAACCCGCAGTGCAGCTCACACTGTAATTGAGAACATGTGGAACAAAGTGCTTTGAGTTACTGACTTCACAAATATAAATAAAAACAATTCATATATTTATCTTGTCACTGTCTCTAAACTGAATAGACTGCATAAAAAATACAAACCCTTGAATCTTCCCATCTCCTCCTCTGTCTGGATATCTGGTGTCTTCAGCTTCTTTGCAGGACCTTAACAGTGACAAAAAAATTAGCCAAAAATAAAAAAAATTACTCTCCAAAATATTATAAGGCCACCAAAAGCATTTGCTCCCCTATAGTTGAATGTTTCAGCTTCAGTGTCCAGAATATTGTACGAGCCTGTTTGACACTGAATATACATTATTCTGCACAGTGAGGCTTTAAAATTCACTTGCAGGGAGAGGAAGAAAAAACAATTTCAAATGTCTTACTCTCACCTGAAGCATATGTTTGACCAAGAAGGTCAGCAAGGCCACAATAATCCCTGGATCTCTTCTTAGTTGTGGATGTGGCTACAGAGCTGTCCTCTTCCTCAGGACCTTGACTGTTGTTTCTGTCCTCATCTGGCACCTCCAGCCCTGCATCCCCCTCTCCTTCTTTTTCTCCATCAGTCTGAGTCTGTGGCCTGTATCGTCCTCTCCAACCCCTCTCTGCTAAAAAAAAGAAAAGAAAAGAAAGCATCACATGAAATTTAGTGAATTATATAGGCCCAAATTTAAAAAAAAAGTTCACAATTTGTTAATTGAATATAAATATTTACTAATGTTTATCAGTATTTACTTATTTATGTAAACCAAGTATTTGATTTAAGATGTATACAATTACTTGTTTTATCAACTGTTTTTTCAAAGGCTTTTCTATGAAAAATGTTCAAAGATTTTTTTTTTATCTTTGTGAAAAGCAGTCTGTTGTTCACTGACTTAGCTTAGCTTACCTGAAACAGTCCTTGGGACCTTGCAGCCTCTGTGATGACTCTCTTATAAACGGCCTGGCGTCTGCAGAGATGTGGTGGGACGTAATGGTCTCATATGACTCGGTGGCTCTGGACGTCCACCCATCACACGTCAGGGCCACTGTTTGTGCAGAGCTAAGAGACGTTTTTACGGCCTCCTTTACCTCCCCGTACATCTTGGGGACAGCGGTGTTTACCGTGTGGACCCGCTGCGGTCTCTTGTAAAGCGACTCTAAAGTCTGCACCACACACCTAAAGCCGGCGTTGTCGACCACGTTGTACGGCCACAAATCTTTACAAATAAAATGCACAAGTGACTCCGTGATGCGCTGAGCAGGAGGTGATACAGATGGAAGCAAGTTATCCAGAGTAGTTTGCTTCGCCTCTACAGGTTTCGGTGGCTGCTGTACCTGCGCACTGACTGCCTCTACAGGCAATGCCGCGGGGACATACAGCGGGGTAGCTCCTCGGCGCCATCTACCGCAGTGGAGGTGCGGAAGTCGTATTTTAGTTCCAACTCGGCCAAAATATGAACCAATTTTTTTTTTTACAAAGAATCGATATTAAGAGTTGAAATATCGATATTATATCGGAGGTCAAAGTATCGCGATATATTGCCATATCGATATTTTTTCACACCTCTACTCATTGATGCAGAACTCTGATTCACAAGATGACCGGTGCCAACACTTAAAGGTGACATATTATGCTCTTTTTCATCAAAATATATTGGTCTAAGAGGTCAACAAAACATGTCTTTAAAGTTTATTGCTCAAAAAAACACTTTGAAATCAGATTTTGGCATGCCTGTAAACCCATCTTTTTCAGCCCTGCTCAGAACAGGCTGTTTTCTGCTCACAGACCCGCGTTACTTCAACCCTCTGAATTTGATCCAAAATCTGATCCTGATGGAGAGGCGCCTGCAGCAGGACCTTTCTGAACAATTGGTCACAGATTTAATGTTTCTTGTTGTTTTATTTAAACAAACATGTAAAACTGACCTTTTTAGTTTATTAAGACAGCCTACAACTAGCATGCCTCCCTCCTAAGCTCCTTGTTAGCACACATGTGTGCAGGTAATGAAAAACGGAGGAGGAGTTGAGTTGTATTTTATACAATCTATGGACTGAACAAGCTCCGAGCTCTGACTC
This sequence comes from Notolabrus celidotus, assembly GCF_009762535.1. Lineage (NCBI taxonomy): Eukaryota > Metazoa > Chordata > Actinopteri > Labriformes > Labridae > Notolabrus > Notolabrus celidotus. Next base: position 39,865,724 of record NC_048272.1, on the reverse strand, counting down.
CGTGACAGACCGGATGGCGTTGTGACGTATGAAAAACACTGAAAACTGAAACGGCTGGTTTCACACACTTTTACAGAAAGGTGGAGAAATCAGAACAGGGGCAGAGTGGATTTTTTTCATTTTCGGGGGCTTTGTAGACATGCCAGGGACACATATTTCAGGTAGAGAACCATTAAAAAGTCCATTTTGCATGATATGTCACCTTTAACAGTCATTCACTTAATTTAAGATTCCCAGACTAATTAAGACAAAAAAAGACGTGTTCATAATCAATTTAAGATTCAACCATACATACAAAGATTAAAAACAAGTAAATAACTCTAAAGAATTAAAATATTGGCAAGTGGTAAATTATTTGCAGTGTATGATGCAGGGATTTGTTCTGTTTAGTGTTTGACCAGAAATGTCATTTCATATTACACCATATGTGTCAAACTCAAGGCCAGCGGGTCAAGTCCGGCCCGCGGTGGCATTATCTTTGGCCCGCGAGATAATATCAAATTATGTATAGAGCTGGCCCGACGGTATTTTTATCACGCACCACTAAAACTACAAGTCCCACAATGCACTGCATGTCAATCGAGGGCCCGCACACGAGAGCCGTTACCCTTCTCCGCTCATCATCAGCCTTATGAAGCTAGTCACCTGCAGTCAACTTTCAGCTATCCCTCTCCCCCCAAAAACGGCTAAACGAAAGGTGGACTTTGAAAACAGGGGGGTTCAAGACAGGTGGGAGGCAGAGCATATGTGCGTAACAGAGGAACTTTTGGGATTAAGATCAATGCATGGCACAACTACGGGGAAAGATCTCTTTGAAGAGGTATCCAGATGTGTAAATGAAACGAGGCTGCCTTTGGATAAACGTGTGGGACTGACGACGGATGAGCGTCCGCGAAGTGCGGGCAAAAGAGTGGATTAGTGGGCAGGATCTGGAAGAGGATGCGGGAGGAAAAAAGCGCAGGTGAGCTGACAGTTTATCACTGCATCATACATCAGGAATCGCTGTGTGGCAAAGCCTTGAAAATGGACCATGTGATGAGCACCGTAACATGAGCAGTTAACTTCATAAGAGCCATAGGTTTAAATCAGCGCCAGTTCAAGTCTTTTCTGGAGGAGTTGGGTTCAGAATATGGTGACTAGCCCCATCACACAGAGGTGCGATGGCTAAGCCAGGGAAAAGTGCTGTAAAGGTGTTTCGAGTTGCGTGAGGAGATCTGTCAGTTCATGGAGAGCAAAGGGAAAGACACAACAGAGCTCCGTGATACAAAGTTTCTGTGTGAAGAAGCGTTTCTGTGTGACATCACGAGCCTTCTCAACGCGCTCAACCTGCAGCTTCAGGGGCGGGCCGTGTGATCACAGACGCTGCCAGTGAGGGCTTTTAAAACCACACCGTGTGGGACACACAGATGTTGCAAGAAAACTTGAGCCATTCTCCGTGCTGCCAAACTACTTGTGTGAACAACTGTTCTCTTTGATGAAGTTAAACAAAACATCTCACAGGAGTCGTCTTACTGATGAACACCTTCACTCAATCCTGAGGATTTCCTCAGCTCAGAGCCTGACCCCAAACATTGATAAACTTGCATCCAAGATGAGATGCTGAGTATCTTAGACTAGTGTGCATCACAGAGCAGCAGACTGAGCTTTAATGTTTCCTTTTTGCACTTTTTCTTCCTACCACAGGGCATTTTTTGTTTTCTTTGCAGAATTTTTTTTGCTAATGTTGTTGGCCTGTGGAAAAATATTTTCAAAAGAAATTAGTAAAGCTCGTTCATTAGATAAGCTGCAGATTGAGCAATAAGAAATGAATGCAACATATTTTTCATTTTTTAAATGTTTATAGGCAATAACTTAAGCTTTGCTAGTTCAATGTTCAATATGTGCAATAAGTTCATTTCAATAAGTTTTGCAATAAACATTAAACCAGTCCGGCCCCTGACTTGCACCGATTTTTTTATTTTGGCCCTCTGTGTTATTTGAGTTTGACACCCCTGTATTACACTGTAACAAGTCAAAAGTGCACTCCAGAATAAAAGCTCTAAAGTAACAACTTTGTTATTTTTAAGTGTTTTTATGTGTAGGTATCTTACTGTCAAAAGCATCTAAGGCATGGAAATAACAATGGTTGAATCGGGGCATTGGGAGGAACATGTGTATGAGAGCAGTAGTAGAAAAGAGTTCTGCATGCTTCCAGCAGATGGCATGAGTAGGTTTATAAATGCTTGAGTTGGCTGTCAAATTAATTTGATCTGACATTTAACCATTTGTGTTCTAAAGAGGAAGAAACATGATTTGACAGCACTATCTGCTTTACTCATTTAATGGTAGAACACTGAGTATTCAACAGTATTTCCCTTTCAAGAGGGATTTTGAGGACTGTAGCATGACATGTTGTGAATATGACAGGAGCGCTGTCATAGGATAATCTTAGAGTTAAGAAAAACTTTGGTCAAAAGCTTCCGCTAATGCTTTGTCTTACGCATATATTTAGTCTTTATGTTTTGCTTGTGCATTCAGCATGATCACTGACATTGTCTTGTTTTATATGTCACCACCTTATGTCTCAATTACACTGGGAGTTGCTCCAAACATGCACTCATTGCATCCCACAGAGCAGCTCACATCGTCCATCACTCCTTCGAATGTAGACTGAGATTTAAAATACTTTTCCAGCTCAGAGATGCATTTAGATTAGGGTTGTGACAGTTGGGAAAGAATGCACGCTATGAAAATAAAAGTAGTAAGTGAGGATGCCGAGGAATAGAATAACATTAAAGCCATGGACAGAGGTGAAGTGTGTCACTTAGGAAACACTTTGTATAACTGTATAGCCAGACTGAGATATACAGTACAGGCCAAAAGTTTGGACACATCTTCTCATTCAATGCGTTTTCTTTATTTTCATGACTATTTACATTGTAGATTCTCACTGAAGGCATCAAAACTATGAATGAACACATGTGGAGTTATGTACTTAACAAAAAAAGGTGAAATAACTGAAAACATGTTTTATATTCTAGTTTCTTCAAAATAGCCACCCTTTGCTCTGATTACTGCTTTGCACACTCTTGGCATTCTCTCGATGAGCTTCAAGAGGTAGTCACCTGAAATGGTTTCCACTTCACAGGTGTGCCTTATCAGGGTTAATAATGGGGTTGGGACCATCAGTTGTGTTGTGCAGAAGTCAGGTTAATACACAGCCGACAGCCCTATTGGACAACTGTTAAAATTCATATTATGGCAAGAACCAATCAGCTAACTAAAGAAAAACGAGTGGCCATCATTACTTTAAGAAATGAAGGTCAGTCAGTCTGGAAAATTGCAAAAACTTTAAATGGGTCCCCAAGTGGAGTCGCAAAAACCATCAAGCGCTACAACGAAACTGGCACACATGAGGACCGACCCAGGAAAGGAAGACCAAGAGTCACCTCTGCTTCTGAGGATAAGTTCATCCGAGTCACCAGCCTCAGAAATCACAAGTTAACAGCAGCTCAGATCAGAGACCAGATGAATGCCACACAGAGTTCTAGCAGCAGACCCATCTCTAGAACAACTGTTAAGAGGAGACTGCGCGAATCAGGCCTTCATGGTCAAATAGCTGCTAGGAAACCACTGCTAAGGAGAGGCAACAAGCAGAAGAGATTTGTTTGGGCCAAGAAACACAAGGAATGGACATTAGACCAGTGGAAATCTGTGCTTTGGTCTGATGAGTCCAAATTTGAGATCTTTGGTTCCAACCACCGTGTCTTTGTGAGACGCAGAAAAGGTGAACGGATGGATTCCACATGCCTGGTTCCCACTGTGAAGCATGGAGGAGGAGGTGTGATGGTGTGGGGGTGTTTTGCTGGTGACACTGTTGGGGATTTATTCAAAATTGAAGGCACACTGAACCAGCATGGCTACCACAGCATCCTGCAGCGACATGCCATCCCATCCGGTTTGCGTTTAGTTGGACGATCATTTATTTTTCAACAGGACAATGACCCCAAACACACCTCCAGGCTGTGTAAGGGCTATTTGACCAAGAAGGAGAGTGATGGATTGCTGCTGCAGATGACCTGGCCTCCACAGTCACCGGACCTGAACCCAATCAAGATGGTTTGGGGTGAGCTGGACCGCAGAGTGAAGGCAAAGGGGCCAACAAGTGATAAACACCTCTGGGAACTCCTTCAAGACTGTTGGAAAACCATGTCAGGTGACTACCTCTTGAAGCTCATCGAGAGAATGCCAAGAGTGTGCAAAGCAGTAATCAGAGCAAAGGGTGGCTATTTTGAAGAAACTAGAATATAAAACATGTTTTCAGGTATTTCACCTTTTTTTGTTAAGTACATAACTCCACATGTGTTCATTCATAGTTTTGATGCCTTCAGTGAGAGTCTACAATGTAAATAGTCATGAAAATAAAGAAAACGCATTGAATGAGAAGGTGTGTCCAAACTTTTGGCCTGTACTGTAGATGCAAGCGATACATACCATCTCTAGTGTGTCACCGTTCAGTCTTAATTTTGTTTGTGAAGCTATATTGATCTCACATAACTCATGTTTGTATTCACTGAGACAACAGAGAGATATTGAACTTCATATCTAACATTTGGCAAGAAATCAAATGAGTAAATATCTTTAACGTTGTATGCAAACAAATCTGTATTGATGGGCAACCCTGAACTTTTCAGAGCTGTCTCGACCAGCAGTGTGTAAATGTATGGGTGAATGTGTAAATGCTCACATGTACTGTAGTGTACAGCACTTTTGCAAACAGGGTACTGTCATTTGGATGTTGTGGGAAATCACATGATTGCCAGTGTTCCTGGATGGCTGTCGGCCACCATGCGTATCCACAGTATCATCAGTTTATTTTCTAGTTTTCTACTTTTGTAATTTTGGTTCCTGTCCGTTATCATTGATGGATAATGAAATACAATGTGTTCAACACATCACAATAAACCAATGCACCTAAGGCAGAGCAATCAATATGAGCTTATTAGTTTAACTAAAGCATTTATTAACACATGTAATATAAATAAAAAAATAAGACACGGAAAAGGAGAAGGAGTGTTCAAGAACTGGCCCCTCTCAAGAAATAAGCAGCTTATGACCCGGCGGGTCCTTATGATGAGCATTGATGAATAACTAAACTTTAAAAACTTGATACGACCAGAGACCATATACTGTAATTATTATTTTTAAAAGTTAACCTCTGTTCGTTGTCTTTTTATTCATGTTCCTGCTAATATTTTTGCAGTTCATTTATAGTTTATTTTTGAAGATAATTCAACAGCAGGTTGATTTGAGACTACTTTAGGGTTTAACATGTATTTATATTTTTTATTAAGAGGGAGACACAGCGATCCCATTTGTGCTGAATTTACTGAGTCCTTGCTCTCAGTGGTCCTGTGGAGTGCTGCTGACAGGGTTGAAGCAAATAAACTGTCAACACTCCTCACAGGGACCCTCCATTAGGCTGTCTCTTTCAGCAGCCCACGCCCCCAGGGCTGTAAAGCATTTGCTCTCTTACTGGTGCACACTTTTTCTCTCTTTCTTTGTCCATCTAAAGAAGCAGCTCCTTCACATTCTGCTGCTCTGTCTCAGTCTTTTTATTATGCTATGTAGAGCATGTAGCTAACTCTTTTTTTTCCAAGGACAATACTATAGGCCTGTCTTTTATGATGTCAATAAACTGCACTATGACATAAGGGCCATCAGCAAAAAGGGGCCTTTATGCTTGAGACCAGGGAGCAGAAATGAACAAATCTGCCTTTTTTTGAAATATTCATACAGGGCCATTTGTTCAGTGCATGATGGGGAAAAGAGACAAAAGAACATACAGCAGAACACCAGAGAGAACTAGGTTTTTTACAAGGGCTATTTATATACACATAAACACACACACACACACACACACACACATACATGTATGACAAGCCGTTCAGGAAATAATATCTGGAATGAAGTCTGAATATGTGGAGTGAAACTCTATATACAGTGGGTACGGAAAGTATTCAGACCCCTTCACTTTTTCTACATTTTGTTGTGTTACAGCCTTATTCAAAAATGGATTAAATTCATTTTTTCCCCTCATCAATCTACACACAATACCTCATAATGATATATATATATATATCTCATATATTTATATATATAGCAGCCTGAAACTCTGAATATATTGCAGTCCCTCCAGGAGTTCGGGGGATTTTTGTGTGATTGTTGCGGCCCAGAAAGCCTGATTTTTGTGACAGCTTTTTGTGAAAGTTGCGATTTAAAAAAAAAGTTTTTGGGTAACACTTTACAATAAGGGTCCCTTAATAAACCTTAGTTAATGCATTATTAAGCATTAATTAACAGTTTAATAATGTTTTAATAATCATTAGAATGCATTACCTAACATTAATTAGCATATTAGTTAATGCATCAATAAGCAGTTAATTAATATCTACTGCTCAGAATTAATTAATACATTATTAAAGCTGCTGTGAGGAACTTTTGTTTTGTATCGATTCTGGCGCCCCCCTTGTGGACAAAGTGATACCTCTTATCTCTTGTCCTATACATGCAAAAGGAGTGTTTTCAACAAAAGCCCTATCCTGTTGTGTTCAACAGTCAACTTAATCAGGCAATGTGATTATTTTCCATGAAAACAGTCAAATAAAGGCTGTTTCTGAAGCAAGATGTCCATCATCTGGTCTGACACCTACCCTCCCAGGGCAGTTTCAGGCATTAAAAATTACAACAGAGAAGGTGCCAGTGTTGCTGCTGATGGACTTGTTTGCTATTGAAGGTTATAAAGAGGCATCGGTATCATTTTCAGTCTGTTTCTCAGCCAGTTCAAAACTCCTCACAGGGCCTTTAAGCATTAATAAAAGTTACATAATGTAATTAGTTAACCATTAGTAAATGCTTTCTGGACCCTTATTGTTGTTCAAAGCTCTCCTCTGTGTGAGTTGAGATGTTATCTATGATTATCTGTTTTATTGTTTTAAATAAAACGTGTAAAATTCTTTATATGTGTTGCTTCAACTACCTTTCATCTAATAATGGTTCAGCGTATGTGTTACCCAAGGGATACATGTGTTATACTTTACAATAAGGGTCCAAAAAGCATTTACTAATGGTTAACTAATTACATTATGTACATTTTATTAATGCTTAATAATGTATTAATTAACTCTGAGCAGTAGCCATTAATTAACTGCTTATCAATGCATTAACTATTATGTTAATTAATGTTAGGTAATGCATTATAATGATTATTAAAACATTATTAAACTGTTAATTAATGCTTAATATTGCATTAACTAATGTTTATTAAGGGACCCTTATTGTAAAGTGTTACCAAGTTTGTTTCCCTAATGACATCTCAGGGGCAAGTACATATGCTAAATTACAGTTGTTTTTAGAAAAGTTTCTTGATGTGACCACTGTGACTGTATTTTGATTCTCTTGATTCACAGAGAAATGCCACGAAAGGGCTGTGTTTCACATTTACGACGGCCCCTGAATGCACCTGCAGTGACAGACGCACTCTGAAATGCATCTGAATCTTTCAACAAGGAGTGGATCAAAACTTACTAAATGTGTCTGATGTTTCACCAAACTGAAATAAATCAAGCTCCAGCAGGGAGCTTTTTACAGTAATAGCGGCAAAAACGTCAAACATCAAATATTAAACAGACGTCCCCCCGGTTGTGTCTTTGTCACTAACGCACACAGGGGGTAAAAATCATCAATGAAGATGAAACAGATGCGTGGAGGCAGGAGAGCTGGTTCATAAAGCACATCTGCTGCAGCTCAAAACTCAAATAATAACTCAGCCTGTGACAGGAATGCATCACTTTTATTTCTGAAGACGCACAGCGGGGGAAACATGGATTCTTAATGTCCAGCAGTCCGCCACTGAAGTTTTTGTCTCGTCATCGTCTCGTCAACAAAATCAAAACTTGTGATCTATAGCTTATTAATACTAAAAGGGTATTTGAGTATATATAAATAACAACGTTGTCAACGTCACTTTCTCCTGCCTGCTGTCCTCTCTTTTCACCCGTTCTCTGTGCGTGTTATGTTGTTGAAAAGTGCCGATCAAGTGAGGACTTACGTTTATGTTCCAAGGAAGTGAAATTGATGATGAAATGTAGGGCTGAGGTTAAGGTTGCGGTGATTATATAAAATTGCAAGGCCGCGCAGAAATCGTGCTGATTGGTTGAATTTGGTTGATACTTCCTGGAGGGACTGATTAGTGATGTGTCGGTCGCGAACGATCCGGTTCTAAGAGCCGGCTCTTTGAAGTGAACGAGGGGAGCAGGCTCCTGACAGGGAGCCGTTTTTGTTTTTTTTCCTCTCGTCTTTTTCTGTTAAAGCCTCACGTGGTTGGTCATGACATGGTGGCGTCTTGACCAATCACGTGTCTACATTGAGCAGAACGGGGAGGGGAGGGGTTCCAGACACACACAGCACAGTGAGCACACCAACAGGAGGGAGACGAGAGGAAGAACATGCGCGACACAGAGTGTAGACTGTGTGAGATGAAAATGTCATCAATTAGGTTCTACAAAAAACCTGCGAAGGCACATTAGATCTGTCTGTGAAGGTTCTCAGTCATCCAGGTCATGGACATTACAACTGTTTATCCATCAGTGCAGTTGGAAGAATAAAGACAGTGAAGGGAACCTGCTGTTTATGAAGGGGTTTCAAAGTTTATAAATAATATACAGACATCACAGATTGGACCTTTTTGTCTAACTGAGATGGGTCTTGTTTTTTGTACTTTATAATTTAATTTCTGTAACACTCTGCTCCATGTTGAGAATAAAAATAAAGCCTTTTAAATGATAAACATTTGATATAATGTTTTTAGTAATTTATTTGACATATAATTTAACATTATTTTAGGTAATACAGTCATTCAAACAAGAAAAAATCTAAGGAGCCACTTGGGAGCCGAAAGAGCCGGCTCTTTGTAGTGAGCCGAGCCAAAAGAACCGGCTCTCTAAAAAGAGCCGGAATTCCCATCACTAGGACTGATAGTGAATGAAAGTGTGAATATATGGAATGTTTTCGCCCAAACCCCAATCTAGCAATGAGTCTGTTGTATTGGCCCCCTGAGTCAAGAGAGAATTTGTTATAGCTTTTTATTTTAAGAACAACTGGCCCCCTGATGGAGAAATGTTATACTTAAATCTTTCCTGTGTGTTTTAAAAAAAAACAAAAAACAGGATGTGTCTTTGTTAACTCTGGTTCCAACAAAATTCTTTGTAATCTACGATTTGTATGTTCCTAAAGCACTTTGGGAGAAATGAAATTCATTTCTAGATTATCTTTTGGGGTATTCTTTTTGTTTGTTTTTCTTTTTTTCTTTTATGTCAGAGAAGTGCTTGTTCTTGTACTTCACATAGTTATGTATAGACATGTAAAAGAATACAGTATTCATATCCTATCATATCATATCAGATTAACTTTCTATTCCAACCTCTGGTGAAAGCTACGCGATATACTGGAGATGTTTTTCAAGTTCAAGTTGAACTTTCAAACAACGTCATATTACAAGTTCAAGAGAGTTCAGTTTCTTCATCACTGAGGGTAGGAGACATGCTTTAACCACTTTGTCAGAACCATAAATAAAAAACAGCATCTGGTGCCTCGGTTTAACTGCTGTAATAAAATATGATGTCTTCTTATTAATGGGCTTTGGGTAGACACAAACATTCTTTCATGAAATCCAGAAGAATGCCTTTTTTAGTTTCCAAGTTAACGACTAACTTTAATTAAAATGTGCATGTTTAGGAATAAATATATCCAGAGTATGAAAGTGTGATTTCTCGTAGATCCACTGAAACTCTGCCACAGAGAATGCAGACTACTTCAAAAAGGGGAAATTAATGGAGGCACATATCTTTGTAACAAAATTAAAAGAAAGGGTATTTACACTGTAAAAATGAAAACTTAAAATTGTTGGCCTGAAAATTATCTTTTGGTTAAAGCTGAGGTTGGTAGTCAGATTTAGATACATTTTTTTTAAAAAACTGGTTAAAATGATCTTTATGTCCTGATTGCAATCAATACATAATGTTTTCTTAAAAAAGAGTGGAAAAAAAGCTGCTATCTACAGCCGGAGTAAACCTGGGAAAACACCAACCAATCCCTGCCATCAGGAGCCAAATGATGAAACCAATCAAATCCCGTCCTGCCGTTCTGCCCGCCTCCTGTGCGTACATTTCATGTTTGTTTGTGTTTTTGACGTAGAGCAGAGCACAAACAATGTGCTGAGGACCGGTTTTGAATCAGTCACCATCATATGGTCCTGAATCAGCGGCGCTCATGCATGTGAGCGGGAGCGTCCAAGGGGAGGGGGGGGGGGGGGGGGGGGGGGGGGGGGGGGGGGGTTAGATGGAGTCCTGAGGAAATGCTACATTCAAATTCATACTAATTTTCCATGACTACCAACCCTCGCTTTAAGTTAACAAAAAAAAAATCTATTTTGTTGCAAACTACATCAAAGTAGTTGTAGTAGTAGTAGTCATCTACCTGTATTAAGTTTTTTGTGTTAAGTTGGTCTCATTTCATAAGTTAGGTTCGCAAAAATTATTTTTTGTAATTATTTGAGTATGTTTCAGGCAAAGAACGGGGTCTCCAACTCAAATCTACAGGGGTATTCCACACCATCAATTCCCCACATGTGGCTCCATCTCTCCTGTCCTGTGTGGATGTTATCGCCCTAAAGGTGAGTATTTGGTTTGAGTATTGTATTGAAACTCTAGCTTTACAGTTGGTCAGTTGATGGTGAGTTGATTACCGGTTAATGTAACTTTAATTTGTTTACTTACTTAGTTTAATAAGGAATGGTCATTACCAATAGTTAGCTGCCTTGAACATTAGCTAACTACCTTGCAAGTGGGAAAACGGTGCAGTAACAAAGGTGCAGATTTCTTAAGGGTTTTGACATTGATCAGTTGCTAATAATGTTAACGGTAACCAAAATAAAACTCAAAACCAAGCAGCAACCTCAAGCCGCAAGACTTGTAGCCTATGCAAAAGTGTTAAAAACCGCAGTTCCTCGAGTGTCCACTTGAGGCTGGCTCCTGAACAAGCGGCAACCTCCGGTCTTAAAGTACGAGTCCAAAGCGGAAGCGCTAAAACCTACAGTCATGGCCAAAAGTTTTGAGAATGACACAACTATTAATTTTCACAAAGTCTGCTGTTTCAGTTTTTATAATGGCAATTTGCATATACTCCAGAATGTTATGAGGAGTGATCAGCTCAACTGCAATTAATTGCAAAGTCCCTCTTTGCCTTGAAAATGAACTTTATCACCAAAAACACATTTCCACTGCATTTCAGCCCTGCCACAAAAGGACCAGCTAACATCATTTCAATGACACACAGGTGTCACACACATTAACACAGGTGTGGGTGTTGATGAGGACAAGGCTGGCGATCAATCTGTCATGATTGAGTGACTGGACACTTTAAAAGGAAGATGGTGCATGACACCATTGTTCCTCATCTGTTAGCCATGGTTACCTGCAAGGAAACACGTGCAGCCATCATTGCATTGCACAAAAAGGGCCTAACAGGGAAGTTTATAGCAGCGAGTAAGATTGCACCTCAGTCAACCGTCTATCCAATTATCAAGAACTTCAAGGAGAGAGGTTCAATTGTTGCCAAACAGGCTCCAGGGCGCCCAAGAAAGTCCATCAAGCGCCAGGACCGTCTCCTGAAGGTGTTACAGCTGCGGGATCGGGCCACCTCCAGTGCAGAGCTTGCTCAGGAATGGCAGCAGGCAGGTGTGAGTGCATCTGCACGCACAGTGAGGCGAAGACTTTTGGAGGAAGGCCTGGTGTCAAGGAGGGCAGCAAAGAAGCCACTTCTCTCCAGTAAAAACATCAGGGACAGACTGATATTCTGCAGAAGGTACAGGGACTGGACTGCTGAGGACTGGGGTAAAGTCATTTTCTCTGATGAAGAAGAAAGAATGGACTACCATCAGTCAGGATTTGGTCCAGAAGCTGATTGACAGCATGCCAGGGAGAATTGCAGAGGTCTTGAAAAAGAAAGGGTCAACACTGCAAATATTGACTTATTGCATGAATTCTATGTAATTCTCAATAAAAGTTTTTGATACTTATGAAATGCTTCTAATTGTATTTCATTATACCATAGAAACATCTGACAAAAACACCTAAAAACCCTGAAGCAGCAGACTTTGTGAAAATGTAATATTTGTATCATTCTCAAAACTTTTGGCCATGACTGTACACTTCATCAAGGATCCGCTTGAGGCTGGTTATGGAAATGCTGGAAACCACATACACACCAATTCAAAAAAGACGATCTTTACAGCAGAAATAAACATGTTTACAGCCTGGTTCAAAAAACGAGTGTAGTCTGGATAATGAATTTCTCGATCAGCACACACTGTACAGGGGGTGAATATTTTTTTAAAGCGGCAATTTCAAAGATATTAAGATTACGAGTCTTCCAATGAGAGGCACAGCTGACTTGATTGACAGGCGGGAACACTGTAGCTGTTGGCTAGGAGGCTCAAAGCCCGCCTCTTTACTTCACAATCGCTTATCAGCAGCAATATGGCTCCCACCGACGATTGGCCTCAAAACAGCGCTTCAGAAACAGATTGGTGACGTCACGGATACTACGTCCATATTTTATACAGAGTATTCTCCTGAAGAACCAGAAACCACATACACACCAATTCAAAAAGACGATCTTTGCAGCAGAAATAAACATGTTTACAGCATGGTTCAAAAAATGACTTACTTACTTAGTCTGAATATCTAATTTCTCTATCGGCACACACTGTACGGGAGAATTTTTTCCATAACATGGCAGTTTTGAAGATATTGAGGTTGCCAGATTTCCATTATGAGAGGCACAGCTGACTTGATTGACAGGTGGGAACACTGCAGCTGTTAGCAAAAAGGCTAAAGGCCCACGTCTTTACCTCACACTAGCTTGACAGAAGGGAGGTCGAGTTCAGCATTTCCGATATGGCACCCGCAGACTATTGGCTTCAAAACAGAACTTCAGAAACGGATGGGTGATGTCACGGATATATCGTCCATAAATTATACAGCATACGTTGAAAATACAATAACCATGCTTCAGAAAAAGGAGCACAGACACTGGATTAATTAAACCAAAATACAAGTCTCTTCAGAATGTTACCGCAACAATTGTGACTTTGCTTATATGGCATTTTCATTGTATGGGTTTTTTCACATTAATTTGTGAGGAGTGACGATCGTTCTTTGGGTATGTTCCATGGATGTCCAGATTTATGTTTTCCTTAGACAAAATCTTTCTCTTTAGACAAGTGGGGTCAGTTTGCTGCTTCACTGTAAGGACATGTGGATCTAAAACACTAGCCGGTATATTTTACTAACTCTACTTTAAAGGTGACATATCACGCTTTTTCCATCAATATATATTGGTCTAAGAGGTCCCCAAAACATGTCTTTAAAGTTTATGCTCAAAAAAACACTTTGAAATCAGATTTTGGCATGCCTGAAGAACCCTCTTCTTCAGCAGTCCTCAGAACACTGTTTTCTCTCTGACCACGCCCCCTCAGGAAGTGGATGTGGCCTCAGCTCTCCAGCACGTTGATCTAATGTTTACATGTTGGCTGAATATACACGGCTGCTAGCAGACCACGCTACTTCAACCCTCTGAATCTGATCCTGACGGAGAGGCGCCTGTAGCAGGACCTTTCTGAAGGATTGGTCACAGATTTTGTGTTTCTTGTTGTTTTATTTATCAGTATGTCGACGTGTGTCTTGGTACAAAGCTACAAACATGTAGCTATGTGGCTATGCTAACTAGCGCTAGCAATTATCCATGATAAATAAAAATCATCCACTAGATCTTCAAATCTGCAGACGTGGGGAGTAAAACCGACCTCCGCTAGAAAGGCAGCAGGATCTTTCTGAAGGATTGGTCACAGATTTAGTGTTACTTGTTGTTTTGTCAGTATGTAGACGTGTGTCTTGGTACACAGCTACAGCTTAAGCTACGACATGTTGCTATGTAGCTATGCTAATTAGCGCTAGCACTTTTCCATGGAAAATAAAAATCATCCACTAGATCTTCAAATCTGCAGACGTGGGGAGTAAAACCGACCTTTGTGTTTATTAAGACAGCCTACAACTAGCATGCCTCCCTCCTAAGCTCCTTGTTAGCACACATTTGTACAGGTAATGAAAAACGGAGGGGGTATTCAGTATTAGTTTATACAGTCTATGGACTGAACAAGCTCTGAGCTCTGACTCCGTGACAGACCGGATATTGTTGTTACGTAACAAAAACACGGAAGTCTGAAACGGCTCGTTTTAGACACATTTACAGAAAGGTGGAGAAATCAGAACAGGGGCAGAATGGATTTTTATTTTATTTTTAGTATGTAGCTGATAAGATGTCTGCATTTTCAGTTGACTGTGGACCTATATCTTCAGGACACATAAAAGACTGTTGATCACATGATGTGGACAACCTCTTGACGAATGCTGCTATTCATGCAACCCATAATGAAGCCAAAGGCAGTATTATGTATCCCTTCATATGTGGGTCACAGTTTATTCCAGAAAATATGACATATGCAGCATGATATACAGGAAGGATATCTGGACCAATATTCTCCAGAGGTGTAGATTGGGGTCTTGGCAGTTTTATTGCTGGTCTGTCAAACATGTCTAGTTTTTATGGATATACATGTCTATCTTAAGCAGCAGGCTACACTTGTTAATCCTTCTGCTTGATATGAATGTGTAACCTTCACACGTGCACAACCTTAATTCTTAAATCTGTATACATAGAGTAGGGGGTGTTGACATCACTGGGGACAAGTGGTGAATGATGTTGAGAAGCTGTAGCAGAGGGTGCAAATATAGACCAGTAGACCTAACAGCGAGGCACATAGGCTTAGAGGCGCATCCCCTTGTGAAACGCCATCTAGAAGATCTAGGGTGCCATTGGACTAATTGCCTGGATGTTGATTCCCCTTCTCAATTACACACCCTGCAATATAATCATTGGCAGTCCTACAACTGATTAAACCTGAGCTCCTTTCTGGTTGTTGAGAGCTTGATGTTGGCTGCCTATGAGGTTTTGCAGGAAAAGGGTTAAGACTGACCTTGCACAGTTAATGGACTGCCCTGAGTGCACACAGACGAATAGATATTAGGGGAGGAGGGAGAGCAGGGAGTTTGCAGCTCTATTGTGGTGTTGTCTTGTTGAGGTTTTAGATTTACGATGTCCTAGTAGAAGTGTGTATATTATTTATTTCTGCGTATGTTTGAAATACGTGTGGCACTTGTTTCTGTTCAATCTAAAATTAAGCAGAGATGAAGAAATGGCTTTGCACATCAACGTCAAAGAACAGGTACATAGGCGAGAGGTGAAAAGAAGCTCACAAAATTTGAGTTGCCTCCACATCTCATCAACAGCATCATCACCTGTGCATCCACACACCTTGGCCCTCATTTCTCAAACGTACGTTCAGCTGAAAACAAGGTGCACGACCATTTCCATGCAAAAGTCTGCATTTATCAATCTGAGCGTGGGCGTAGGATACACTCAGATCCCATGCCAGGTCTAAGTCCATGTATGCACGTTTTTATGTCAGTGTGGAGCGGGTGCAGCAAAGTAAATCTGCCTGTGGCGGAGAATTAGCACGCATTAGTACAGTGCATTTTCAGACAGACATACAGAGGCTCACAGATTAAGATTTAGCTCATTAAATTAGATACAACACCTAAAATGTATTTTACATTTCGCTCTCTATTGAGCCCTGCAAAATGCTTATAAAGACGAGGAGCAGCGTGAGCTGTCAGCTGACTTCTTCCTATAACAAATGTGTGTTTTCTTTATTGATTTACTTTAAAAATCTAAGAAGCTTTCAGTACTTATCAACTCTCCCGTGTGCACAGTTAACTCTATAGAAAATATTGTTGGGGATTTAAACAGAAAAACAAAAAACTGTAAATTCACCAGAAGAAACTGAATCAAACTTAGCATTTGAAATTGTTTTTTTTTTGTTGTTTTTTTTAGAAAGATGTGATTGATGACAGGATTAACCATGAAGACGATTGTTTTACTCCTGACTGTTATTGAATGAATGGCAACTGACCATTCAAGTAGCAGAACATTCATTCACATGAGATCAAAACCTGTTGGCATGTCTGGAGTTATTAATAATTATTGTAACACTTTGGTTTGCCTCGTGCCTAATTGTGCATGAGCGATTTCTTGCCCCGGTTAGAATTGGAGTTAATTGAAAACAATTGGTAGGTTAACCAGTGTGCGGTCTACGATATTGAATATTTGCTACAACTGCATCTCACACGGGTTCAAGTTCGTCTGTGCCCCCTACGCCCCGACACAGACCCGGTAAGTGCTGCCGCTCCCCCTTACAGTGTGCAGAGACAGTTTCAGGCTGGGGTCTCCAGCGCAGCTTGTTTTGAGAGCGGCTACATGTGGTTTTTTTATAGTGATCTTAAGGTCTGACATTTTCCCCCCTGAATGTAAATAATTACTTTTATTAAAGCTAGGGTTGGTAGTCTCGGAAAACCAGCATGAATTTGAATGTAGCTTTTCCTCATGACTCCGTCTAACCCCTCCCCTCATTCCTCGGAGCTCCCCCCAGCTCACATGCAAGAGGCCGCTGATTCTCGACCATATGATCGTGACTGATTCAAAACCGGTCCTCACCAAAACATTATCATAGTGAAAGTTAAAAACACAAACAAACATGGCTGCTGTTATTACTCACAACTTTCATGCTAGCATTATCCAGTTGTACTGGTGACACGATATCAGGAGAAAAGTTATAACACATATATAATACTGTAACAACTCTACTGTTTGTTAAACGTGTTCAGTGTAGATGTTCTTAATTCCTACAGTGTTGACGGTCAGTGAAGGCATCAGGAGAGGTGTAGAGTGTGCGAGTGGGAGAGAGGAGAGGAGAAGTTCTTCATTCATTCAAACATTGATTGTTGCTTTGTTGGTTGGCGTGATCACGGCCGACAGTGACCGGTTATTAAAGATCAACGTGTTCACGAGTCGGCTCGTCATCACTACAGCGTCCGGATGGACGCTACAATAAATCTATATTTTCTGTAGGACTTACTGAACGTCATTAATTATTCTGCTTGTTGGTGAGAGCTTTTTAGACTCTGATCCGGACTACAGTCCTGAGCAAAGCACCTCATCAGGTCAGAGGGGACAGGCCCGAGGACGAGCGAGAGGGGCAGTAAATAGAGTCAGGGGAAGTAGAGGCAGGAGACGGGGACTCGGAGGAGTGCACGCCGGGGAAATGTAAGCGCAGGAGGCGGGCAGAACGGCTGGACGGGATTTGATTGGTTTAAAATTTGGGGAGCCAAAAAACGGTGATTGGTTGGTGTTTTCCCAGGTTTACTCCGGCTGTAGATTGTAGTTTTTTTTCACTCTTTTTTAGGAACACATCATGTATTGATTGCCATCAGGACATAAAGATCATTTTAACCAGTATGACAAAAAGTGTATCTAAATCTGATTACCAACCCCAGCTTTAAGGCCTCTAAAAGTTTCATATCATGGATGATGAGAACCTCTTCCCAGTGAATTGCGATCATCAAACGGTATGTAGGCTTCCTTAAACAGCTCAGAGTCTTGCACAGGATGTCAGGTGATGTGACTGTGTATGTTCTGACTACAGATGAGGTGCATGGTAGAGGTTCTGGGTCAGCCGGAAGACCATCAGCTCCATGCTGGCAGGTACACTTGTTTCTTTTTTACCGAGGAGGAGGCTGCTGGCGGTCCAAAATGGAGACTTCTGGTAGAGTAACAACGCTCTTCTTTGTTTGAGTTAGTTAAAGACTTCAGTTGAACTCTTTAAATAATTCTCATGTATTTTCTTCATTTAGACTCCTGAGGAGTACACAGCTGTGAGTGGATATACAGCTGAAGATCGTCACAGCTGCATTGATCTGCTGAGCTCTCTGGATGCTCTGGTGAATGTAGGTACTCTCTGTGCTCACTGAGTGCAGACTGAATCAACATAAGTCACTGATCTGTCTCTGTGAAGTCTAACGCACCTGAATCCGTTTCCAAATCCAGTTTTATCCAGATGAGGGCCCTGCAGAAACTGAGGATAGGAGGGCTTTTGTGGACCTCATTAAAGGTCTGCCGCACCTTGATGGGTCCCAAAGAATCACGCCCCATCAAGCTCTGCAGCATCAATTTTTCAAAAAGGCCCACCTGAACCAGCACCCAGACTAGTAAGTGACTGAGAAACCACTATCACACATGCACTCAGATCATTTAGGGTCATTAAGGCCCCCTGCAGGAGCGTGCTGCTCAGACCTGAACCTCGCCCTAACACAGGACTGGATGATTGATTGATTGATTGATTGATTGATTGATTGATTGATTGATTGATTGATTGATTGATTGATTGATTGTTGTACTCCATCTAGCCTGATGTCATGATGGGTATCTGCCAAGATCCTGGGTCCTATGGCAAAGGCATGACACCCATCTCCACTGAGGATGGTCCCACAACTGGGTCACCCAACAGAGCAGCAGCCACTGACCCCCACCATGATTCTGACTCCTGGCATTCGGGTTGAGATCCACCTCCTCTCTGGGCTGCAGAAGGATCAGAGGTGACCTCTCTCTTCAGTGACGGGGACACAGAGTCCCGGCTTCCAGAGGGAGAAACACCCTGTCCCCTCTACCGAGACTATGAAGACTCCTGGTCCTCTGATGGAGAAAAAAACTCCTCTCACAGGGACACAGAGTCCTGGCTTTCAGAGGGAGAAACACCCTGTCACCTCTGCTGGGACTATGAAGACTCCTGGTCCTCTGATGGAGGTCTACCTCCCCGCTCTGACGCTGAGGATTCAATGTCCAAGACCTCTAACCGGGCTCAATTTGAAGAGTCTTAGGCAGAAGAACCAGAGCCCAGCTCACCTGAAGAGGAACCACCTATCTGCTCTGACAGCGAGAAACCAGGTGATGAAGCTGCACTAACTGACCCCCCTGCCGAGACCACAGCTCCCTCTGGTGGCAAAAAGAAGAGGCCAAAGTGGTTTTTCAGAGTCTTCAGGAGAATCGCAGCTTTTGTTGACCGCGCCGGGACGAGGATTCGATCCTTGTAGGGTGTTATTGAACTGTGTAAATATTGCAAATAAAAATGAAAGCATTACAATAAAGTGCCTTGGGATTTCTTTCTTGAATTAAAGAGAAATAAAAAAATTGAGGTTTATGGTGACAGTATGGAAATAAAAATGATCAAACCTGTTTCATACTTTAAGTGTCTAAAATCTTGAGTTGCTGCTCGCTGTTGGAAAATCTCCATCACACATAAAATATGTGAATCCATCACTCTTACATTTTGTCTCTGGTCATCACAGTAAAATATAGGTAGCACAATAACTGACGGTTGGTGATGAAGGTCACAGAGGAAGTGCAGTTTCCCAAGTGTCCACTACAAGCTGGTTCCAAAAGTCATAGAATCCCCATTTACGCCCATTAAAATGCTCATTTTTACAGCAAATGTTCAGTGGTGTAAAGGAACGAAGTAAAAGTACTTTGTTACAGTACTTAAGTAGGTTTTGGGAGTATCTATATTTTACTTGAGTTTCTATATTTTTTGCAACTTTAACTTTTACTTCACTACATTAAAAAGAAAAAAAATGATATTTTTACTCCGCTACATTTATATTGTCACCGTCATTACACGTTACAAAATAAAATGTGAACATAATTGTCTCATGATGTATGGATTATCAGGACTGTGTGTGTTCTTGTGTGAATAACTTGCGCTCTCAAATCAAGCTGAGGCTCATCTCAGCGAGACCTCACACAGCCTGTGAATATACGTTAGTCTCAACAACATGATGGAAGCAGCCTCGTCCACTGGTGACAGTGGAGATACCTCCACACTTCAACCTGCTAGTTGTGCTTCAGGAGAAGACGGACACCCGTGGCCATATCTAAAAAACTTTTTGCTGTTGTCGGGATGAAAGGTTCATCCTACAGGATGAAGTCCCTCCTGTGTTTGCAGAAAAACACCAAAATAATGGGGTTAAAAAAACTCACCGTGAAACCTAATAAAACACATTGCAGTAAGTGAATGAACTAACTAACTGCAGTAATAAGTATGGAGACCATATTTTCAATACTGAAATTGTTCCCTTATGTCTGCAAGTTGTCTGTGAAGCTGAACAAAACTCTACCTGCTAGTGATATGTCGGTCGCGAACGATCCGGCTCTAAGAGCCGGTTCTTTGAAGTGAACGACGGGAACCGGCTCCTGACTGGGAGCCGTCTTTTTTTTCTTTTTGTTTTTCCTCTCGTCTTTTTCTGTTAAAGCCTCACGTGATTGGTCAAGACATGGTGGCGTCTTGACCAATCACGTGTCTACATTGAGCTGAACGGGGAGGGGAGGGGTTACAGACACACCCAGCACAGTGAGCACACCAACAGGAGGCAGACGAGAGGGAGAACGTGCGCGAAAGACAGAACGCACTAGAAAGGTGAGAAAATGAGTGACTGCAGGAAACGCAGTAAACTTTAGACACATTTAAAAGGCATAGACAGTTTAAAGGCAGAGTGTAGACTTTGCAAGGTGGAAATGTCATCAATCAGGGTCCACAAAAAACCTGCAAAGACACATTAGAAGTGTCTGTGAAGGATCTCAGTCATCCAGGTCATGGACATTACAACTGTTTATCCATCAGTGCAATAAGTGAAGAATAAATACAGTGAAGGGAACCTGCTGTTAATGAAGGGGTTTAAAAGTTCATGAATAATATACAGACGTCAGAGATTGGACCTTGTTGTCTAACTGTGATGGGTCTTGTTTTTTGTACTTTATGATTTAATTTCTGTAACACTCTGCTCTGTGTTGAGTATATAAATAAAGCCTTTAAATGATACACATTCGATATAATGTATGTTTTTTTACAATAGTAATTCATTTGACATATAATTTAACATTATTCTAGGTAATACAGTCATTCAAACAAGAAAAAAATCTGAGGAGCCACTTGGGAGCCGAAAGAGCCGGCTCTTTGTAGTGAGCCGAGCCAAAAGAACCGGCTCTCTAAAAAGAGATGGAATTCCCATCACTACTACCTGCCTCTGCAGCCTGGGAACGAATATTTAGCATGGCAGGCAGTGGCGGAGCCAGGGGGCGGCCAGGGGTGGCCATGGCCACCTCTGAAAACTGATTGGCCACCCTGAAATTCTTAAACATGATTGGCTATTTGCCATGTCAGAGGCATAACTTATTATCAAATCAGCTATTGCGTTTCAGCAAGCTGCAGGGACAGTAGTTTATGTGGACTTGAATATTATTTTTGTTGATGCTTTGACTTTGGACAACCAGATTGAGACATTTGAGACATTTTGAGTCCTTAAAGAGTTCAGTTCAGCAGATTTAAATGTTGACACTCTGTCGAGTTACATTTTTAATGTTAAAGTTAGAAATCAACAAAAATGTAACATTTGTTAAATTATTTTATAAAAAGAAGTTAAAATAGATGAGATTATTGGAAGTAACCCTCCTAGGCTTGGGGTAAGCCGCTAATGTTTACTACTACAGCTACTAATGAGGGAGGGAGAATTAAACTTAATAAAGCTTGTGAGAGAAACAACTATTTCTACCTGTTTTGTTTCTTTGTACTTTTTCTTTTGATACTTAAGTAAATTTAATTTGAGCTGCTTTAAGAATTTTACTCAAGTGCTTTTTTAATGGGGGACATTCACTTTTACCTGAGTAGATTTCAAGTAAGATATCTTTACTTTTTCTCAAGTATGGCTTTTAAGTACACTACCGTTCAAAAGTTTGGGGTAACCCAGACAATTTTGTGTTTTTCATGAAAACTCACACTTTTATTTATCAAATGAGCTACAAAATGAATAGAAAATATAGTCAAGACATTGACATGGTTAGAAATAATGATTTTTAGTTGAAATAATAATTTTGTCCTTCAAACTTTGCTTTCATCAAAGAGTGCTCCCTTTGCAGCAATTACAGCATTGCAGACCTTTGGCATTCTAGCTGTTAATTTGTTGAGGGAATCTGAAGAAATTTAACCCCACGCCTCCTGAAGCACCTCCCACAAGTTGGATTGGCTTGATGGACACTTCTTGCGTACCATACGATCAAGCTGCTCCCCCAACAGCTCAATGGGGTTGAGATCTGGTGACTGCGCTGTCCACTCCATTACAGACAGAATACCAGCTGCCTGCTTCTTCCCTAAATAGTTCTTGCATAATTTGGAAGTGTGCTTTGGGTCGTTGTCCTGTTGTAGGAGGAAATTGTCTCCAATCAAGTGCATGGCGTTGCAAAATTGAGTAATAGCCTTCATTATTCAAAATCCCTTATATCTTGTACAAATCTCCCACTTTACCTGCACCAAAGCAGCCCCAGACCATCACATTACCTCCACCATGCTTAACAGATGGCGTCAGACACTCTTCCAGCATCTTTTCACTTGTTCTGCATCTCACTAAGCTTCTTCTGTGTGATCCAAACACCTGAAACTTTGATTTGTCTGTCCATAACACTTTTTTCCAATCTTCCTCTGTCCAATGTCTGTGTTCTTTTGCCCATATTAATCTTTTCCTTTTATTGGCCAGTCTCAGATATGGCTTTTTCTTTGCCACTCTACATAGAAGGCCAGCATCCCGGAGTCACCTCTTCACTGTAGACATTGACACTGGTGTTTTGCAGGTACCATTTAATGAAGCTGCCAGTTCAGGACCTGTGAGGCGTCTATTTCTCAAACTAGAGACTCTACTGTACGTGTCTTCTTGTTCAGTTTTGCACCGGGGCCTCCCACTTCTCTTTCTACTCTGGTTAGAGCCTGTTTGTGCAGTTCTCTGAAGGGAGTAGTACACATCGTTGTAGGAAATGTTCAGTTTCTTGGCAATTTCTCACATTGGAATAGCCTTCATTTCTAAGAACAAGAATAGACTGTGGAGTTTCATATGAAAGTTCTCTTTTTCTGGCCATTTTGAGAGTATAATCAAACCCACAAATGTGATGCTCCAGATACTCAACTAGCTCAAAGAAAGGCCAGTTTTACAGCTTCTCTAACCAGCAGAACCGTTTTCAGCTGTGCTAACGTAACTGCACAAGGGTTTTCAAGATGTTTCTAATCATCCATTAGCTTTCTAACGCAATTAGCAAACACAATGTACCATTAGAACACTGGAGTGATGGTTGCTGGATATGGGCCTCTATACACCTATGTAGATATTCCATTAAAAAACAGACGTTTGTAGCTAGAATAGTCATTTACAGCATTAACAATGTATAGAGTGTATTTCTGATTAATTTAATGTTATCTTCATTGAAAAAAACAGTGCTTTTCATTCAAAAATAAGGACATTTCTAAGTGACACCAAACTTTTGAACGGTAGTGTACTTTTTACACCACTGCATAGGTGAAACCATTTCCAAGCAAGATGAACACCCTTACTCAGCCACACGCACACACACTCACACAAACACACACACATGCACGCACACACACACACACATATATACACAGTGTGAGCAAAGCCTGAATTACACTTCTGCAACGAATTGAGAAGGCCCGCGTAGCTCCCGTACCTACGCAGCGCCCTACACACGTAGCTGACGTGCACCTCCTCCAAAATGTAACTACCCGTAGAATTGACGCGGACCGCGGACATGCAAAATTGACTTTAATGGTTTTTTACCTGAAATATGTGTCCCTGGCATGTCTACAAACCCCCAGAGAATGAAAAAAATCCATTCTTCCCCTGTTTTGATTTCTCCACCTTTCTGTAAATGTGTGTGAAACGAGCCGTTTCAGACTTCCGTGTTTTTGTTACGTAACAACAATATCCGGTCTGTCACGGAGTCAGAGCTCGGAGCTTGTTCAGTCCATAGACTGTATAAAATAATACTGAATCCCCCCTCCGTTTTTCATTACCTGCACAAATGTGTGCTAACAAGGAGCTTAGGAGGGAGGCATGCTAGTTGTAGGCTGTCTTAATAAACACAAAGGTCGGTTTTACTCCCCACGTCTGCAGATTTGAAGATCTAGTGGATGATTTTTATTTATCATGGATAAGTGCTAGCGCTAATTAGCATAGCCACATAGCTACATGTTCATAGCTGTAGTTGTAGCTGTAGCTGTAGCTGTGTACCAAGACACACGTCGACATACTGACAAATAAAACAACAAGAAACACTAAATCTGTGACCAATCCTTCATAAAAGGTCCTGCTGCCTTTCTGGCAGAGGTCGGTTTTACTCCCCACGTCTGCAGATTTGAAGATCTAGTGGATGATTTTTATTTATCATGGATAAGTGCTAGCGCTAGTTAGCATAGCCACATAGCTACATGTTCGTAGCTGTGTACCAAGACACACGTCGACATACTGATAAATAAAACAACAAGAAACACTAAATCTGTGACCAATCCTTCAGAAAGGTCCTGCTACAGGCGCCTCTCCGTCAGGATCAGATTCAGAGGGTTGAAGTAACGCGATCTCTGAGCAGCCGTGAATATTCAGCCAAACATTAGATCAACGTGCTGGAGAGCGGAGGCACATCCACTTCCTGAGGGGGCGTGGTCAGAGGGAAAACAGAGTGTTCTGAGGAGGACTGAAGAAGAGGGTTTTTCAGGAATGCCAAAATCTGATTTCAAAGTGTTTTTTTGAGCATAAACTTTAAAGACATGTTTTGGGGACCTCTTAGACCAATATATATTGATGAAAAAAGCGTGATATGTCACCTTTTAAAACAAAGTGTTGCAATTTTAAACACCAACTTAAGCTGTCCTAAAATAGATATCATTTAATTATGGTGACCTGAATTTGACAAGAACAGTAAGTTAAGTGTGTGTTGTAGCCTGAAATCTGTGTTATCTGTGGGGCTGTTGTTACATTTTTCCATCCTACTGTCTCAGTCATAATAGTTGTGACCGATGGCTGTTCGCCATGAGCCCTGTTCTGCTGAAGTGTTCTGCCTCTTAAAAGGAAGTGTTTCCTTGTTACTCCTGCCAGTTGTAGCCAATTGCTTGCTAATGGAGGGATGTTAGGTAGTATAAAGACATATAGATACAGTACACACTGTAAGCTTGCAATCAAGAAGAATGTAATTTTGAACATAAATCTGGGAAGGGTAAATAGATCTAATCAGGCAATCTAAGTTCACCAATTAAACTATGATTAGGTTCCGCTGATCAAATGTGTTCGGATCCCTAGCTCTTCGTCAGCCAATTACATCATATCTATGAATTTGACTTTCTCATTACATTCCTCCTTGCAGTTTTCAAATTAAAGTGAGAGCTGAGCTCATTGAGCCGGACTCAATTAAGTGGAAACTACCAAAGCCCTGTAACTCTGCGGTAGGCAATCTTCCTGAGCCTGTCCGTCTATCACTATGAGCTGAAGCTTCATCAGGCTTATGAGCGCAGTGTCATATCTACTTTATAGCTGATGGAAGTGCCAGTACCATTCCTAAAACAACCTCACGTAGCATGTACCAATCTCAGACTCTGCTGCAAAAGACAGAAACATAGGTATTTCTATTAGCATGGTGAAAGCAGCATTCATTACCTGTAAAGCAGCTGAAATCATGCATCAGCTGTCACCTGTAAGGATGTTTGGAATTCTTCTTGGTACTTGACGAGAGACGGCAGTAGCTGGATGTTATGGGACAGAACAAAGGCAAGAATTGAAGCCAGCTGTCACACTTACTACTGGCATCCCAGTGTGGCAACATGAGGCCCAAGACATGGAGCGTCTCTCCATCTAGGTTTTCTCTCTAAGGATATTTTAAACCGTGCTGACAAAAGACATCAAACTGATGAGGTTTCAATCTTATGTTATCAGACCAGGCCTGGGGAGGGGGGCTCCCTGTGCCATAATCTGGAAACTTAAAAAGATAGGGGAAGCGCTCTCTCCATACATTTTCTCAATAACTGTGCAAAGATCATGTTATGTATGTTGCTCACTCCACTTGTGAGCTTCTTTAATGATAAAATCTTAAAGATTAGGGTTTAAATTAGTAACCTCTTATCTTTAACTAGTGTAGGACCCTTTACCAACAGCGGGATCATTGAAACGGCGTTAAAGCCAGATGTATACCTAGACTGTTTTTAACCCATTGACCTTCCTGAACTGGTTTCAACAGTTTCTTCAGCTAAACCATCAACCTATCTTTTAGACCCAATCCCAACTAAGCTGCTAAAAGAAGCCCTTCCACTAGTTAGCAGTTCTTTACTCAGTATGATCAATATGTCTTTACTGACAGGCTGTGTGTCTCCATCATTTAAAGTGGCTGTAATTAAACCTCTCCTTAAAAAGCCCACTCTTGATTCAGGCACCTTAGCTAACTATAGACCGATATCTAACCTCCCTTTTATCTCTAAAATCCTGGAGAAAGTAGTGTCAGTTCAGCTCTGGGACTTTCTTAAAGGTGACATATCACGCTTTTTTCATCAATATATATTGGTCTAAGAGGTCCCCAAAACATGTCTTTAAAGTTTATGCTCAAAAAAACACTTTGAAATCAGATTTTGGCATGCCTGAAAACCCCTCTTCTTCAGTCCTCCTCAGAACACTCTGTTTTCTCTCTGACCACGTCCCCTCAGGAAGTGGATGTGCCTCGGCTGTCCAGCACGTTGATCTAACGTTTACATGTTGGCTGAATATACACGGCTGCTCAGAGATCACGTTACTTCAACCCTCTGAATCTGATCCAGAATCTGATCCTGACGGAGAGGCGCCTGTAGCAGGACCTTTCTGAAGGATTGGTCACAGATTTAGTGTTTCTTGTTGTTTTATTTATCAGTATGTAGACATGTGTCTTGGTACACAGCTACGAACATGTAGCTATGTGGCTATGCTAACTAGCGCTAGCACTTATCCATGATAAATAAAAATCATCCACTAGATCTTCAAATCTGCAGACGTGGGGAGTCAAACCGACCTCTGCCAGAAAGGCAGCAGGACCTTTCTGAAGGATTGGTCACAGATTCTGTGTTTCTTGTTGTTTTATTTGTCAGTATGTTGACGTGTGTCTTGGTGCACAGCTACAGCTACGACATGTAAGTATGTAGCTATGCTAACTAGCGCTAGCACTTATCCATGATAAATAAAAATCATCCACTAGATCTTCAAATCTGCAGACGTGGGGAGTAAAACCGACCTTTGTGTTTATTAAGACAGCCTACAACTAGCATGCCTCCCTCCTAAGCTCCTTGTTAGCACACATTTGTACAGGTAATGAAAAACGGAGGGGGGATTCAGTATTATTTTATACAGTTTATGGGCTGAACAAGCTCCGAGCTCTGACTCCGTGACAGACCGGATATTGTTGTTACGTAACAGAAACACGGAAGTCTGAAACGGCTCGTTTATCACACATTTACAGAAAGGTGGAGAAATCAGAACAGGGGCAGAATGGATTTTTTTTGATTCTCGGGGGGGTTTGTAGACATGCCAGGGAAACATATTTCAGGTAAAGAACCATTAAAAAGTCAATTTTGCATGATATGTCACCTTTAAGAGCAACAGTTTATTTGAGGACTTTCAGTCAGGGTTTAGAGTCCACCATAGGACAGAGACTGCACTGCTAAAAGTAACCAATGATCTACTAATGGCCTCAGACACCGGTCTTCTCTCCGTACTTGTTTTATTAGATCCTAGCGCTGCATTCGATACGATTGACCATCAAATCCTGTTACAGAGATTAAAGCGACTAATTGGCATTACAGGAACTGCGTTAGCTCGGTTTAAATCGTACCTAACAGATCAATCTCAATTCGTTCAAGTTACCTTGTATATGCTTCCTCTAGGTAGCATCTTGAGGAAACACTCAATTATTTTTCATTGTTATGCTGATGACACTCAGCTATATTTATCAGTGAAGCCAGAAGAAACCAATCAGTTAACTAAATTAGAAGTTTGTCTTAAAGACATAAAGACCTGGATGACCAGAAATGTCTTACTGTTAAACTCAGAAAAAACTGAAGTGATTGTTATTGGCCCCAAACACCTCAGAGAGACTTTTTCTAATAAAGTACCTTAGACAGCATTAGTCTGGCATCCAGCACCTCGGCTAGGAATCTAGGAGTCCTATTTGATCTAGATTTATCCTTCAACTCCCAAATTCAGCAAATCTCAAAGGTGAGCCTATTTTTACTCGCGCAATATTTCTAAAATTAGACACAGCCTGTCTCAGAGCGACGCAGAAAAACTAGTCCATGCATTTGTTACCTCCAGGTTAGATTACTGTAACTCCCTCTTATCAGGCTGCCCCAATAAGTCTCTAAAGACTCTTCAGCTAGTTCAAAACGCCGCAGCTCGAGTATTGACTAGAACTAGGAAGAGGGAGCGCATCTCTCCAGTGTTAGCTTCTCTACACTGGCTCCCAATAAAATGTAGAATAGAATTTAAAATCCTTCTTTTAACCTACAAAGCCCTTAAAAATCAGGCACCCTCGTATCTTAAAGAGCTCATGGTGCCCTATTACCCCTCTAGAACTCTACGCTCCCAACATGCAGGCTTGCTAGTTGTACCTAAAATCTCTAAAAGTAGTATGGGAGGTAGAACCTTCAGTTATCAGGCCCCTCTCCTTTGGAATCATCACCAGTCAGGGTCTGGGAGGCAGACACCCTCTCTACTTTTAAGAGTAAGCTTAAAACTGTTCTTTTTGATAAAGCTTATAGTTAGAGCTGGCTCAGGCTTGGACCAGCTCTTAGTTATGCTGCTATAGGCTTAAACTTACTTTAACTCTGCCTGTCCCATTGAAGTTACTAACCATAGACCTTTCTGGAGTCCCTGAGCTCCCTTGTCTCGAAGGTCCCTCTGAGCTGCCGTAGACGTCCTCCTGCTGTGGACGTTCCAGACTCCAGCTGACACAGACGTGCTGGACTCCAGCAGCAACAGCTTCTACTACTCGTCTCATCACTATCACCACTCCCTCTCTCTCTTATTCTCCTCTATCCCTCTTTCAAGACCCAACTCGGTCAAGGCAGATGGCTGTCTAACATGAGTTTGGTCCTGCCTGAGGTTTCTGCCTGCTAAAAGGAAGTTTTTCCTCGCCACTGTAACTAGCTAAATACTGCGAGGTGCAATGCTCATGGTGGATTAAGGTGGGGTCAGACTGAGTCTTATCCTGTCTTGGTGTTGGGTCTCTGTTCATAATTTGACATAGAGTGGTCTAGACCTGCTCTGTTTGTAAAAGCGTCTTGAGATAACGTTTGTTGTGATTTGGCGCTATATGAATAAAGATTGATTGATTGAATTGTCAAAGCGTTTGGAGTTATACATTTTAAGGCTTGGACTTCATTTGACATAAAGGCAGGTTCAGCAATATTCTATTCTTACTGATCATTTCTGTTATGTATGGACACAGCAAACCTGTTGAAGGGTTCCATTGTTATTGTTTTATATTTGTATGGGTAATTGATACACATTAGGTTGAGGATTTTAAAGCTAAATATCATAATTGTGTTTTCTGTTGCGAAAAGGTAATGACCCGGTGCCTTAAACACAGCACAAAAAACGTATTCTAAATGTATCATTACCTTAGGTAACTAAGCTAAATGTTGATAATTGACATTTTAGGAGGGAATTGTCACTGTTTTCACAATCAAGATGAATTATCGAATACTCCTCTCATCTATCACGATCAGTGCAACGTACAGGTCTTCATTACTTAAGTCAAAGTATAGATCCTCCTGGTCAAACATTCCTCCAATAGTGAAAGTGAAGGATGTTCAGTCAGATTCTGACTTGAGTTTAAGTCCTGGAGTACTTGCTCAAGGTTCACTTTATTGCCATTCAGTTACATTTAAAAACATGAAGGAACGAAACACATTACTCAGGTCCAGCAGCAGACAGAATAGATAACAAATTAAAAGTAGACTCTATAAATAAATAAATAAATAAATACATAACCTAAAGCCTACAGTAAGTAAATATAAAAACGTAGTTTAAAACCAGCGAGAGTGCAGCAGTGTTGGGGGTAACGCGGTACAAAGTAAGGCGTTACTGTAACGGGATTACATTTGTCTGTAACGCAGTAATGTAACGCGTTATTGTTGCTCATATAGTAATTACATTACCGTTACTAATCAAATAATGATCTCGTTACTTGGGTTATTTTAAGCTCTTCACCTACCTGCCTTACGGGAGGACCATAGACTGTGTAAATAAGGGGAGTACAGAACAACAAAACAAACGCCCCTTTTCACGCGCGACCCCGCGGTGCCCTCTGACCCTATTCACATGACGTGTCTGTGAATTAGGCTAGAGGTCATGGAGGGTGAGAGCGGAGACGATAGAGACGCCCAGATTAAAGCATCTTCTTTCGAGGCATCTTTCTTTGGAGTTATGCACATTACTTCGACTATGTGACATGAAAGGACAAGAATTTGACGGTGAAGTATAGACTGTGCCCTGGACAGAAACAACTTTCCACCGCGACGAACTCCACGTCCAATCTGTCCAAACACCTGCAGAGGCAACATGCTAATACAAAGCTGGTGGCTAAAGAACCCCCGACCCAGAGTGATGCACAAGATAACAGCATGACACTGGTTAAACAGCCCAGACTGGATTTTAACCTTTTCGCAACATACTGGGCAAAATACAGGTAACCGGGAGCGGACGGCCACCGTCAGAAGTAATTGACTATCTGAAGTCAGGGTCAGAGTTTGAGATCCTGCACCGTTTCCCAACAATTAAGACTATATCCATGAAATATAACACAGCAACACCTTCAAGTGCACCAGTTGAAAGACTGTTTAGCCTGGGCAGTCTTGTGCTGACTCTGAGGAGGAATAGGTTGTCTGAGAAAAGGTTTGAAAGACTCCTCCTCATGAGGTATAACCACTTCTTTGAGAAGCATGTTCAGTAAGAAGCCATGATCTGGTGAGTGAGCTACTGTATACGAGTGTTGAGCCTGTTAAATCGAAGTTAATGTTATTTCTCATATGCACGGCTTTTTTTCTTAAAAAGTCTCCTTGTTTAAAATCGTGATAGATGCCACTATCTCTAATTGCGTTACAATTTTGGTTATTAATATTTCTAGCATATATTAATATGATTTTGTGTGTTTATAAAACAGGTGGTCATGGGTTGTATTTTAAAGACACCATGTTTGAAGTTACTTGTCTCATGTTCTTAAACAAGAAACAGACATTTAATGGTGACAAGAGTTTCCCATTTTTAAAATCATATTGTTTTGAGACAAGCCTACAGTGCCTGTAGCCTATATTTTGACCCGTTTTAATGTCCAGTGATGTTTGGACTGACAACTCTGCTGTTGCCTTGATTATATTAAAGAGCATAAGAGGTAGACCTTGTGTTTCCTTCTTTAACTAGTATTTGTGCTGATGATGACATATGTAAGATTTAAGTTTATATACATCTAAGGTCATTTTATGGAGTATTGCAAAAGTAATGTAACTAGTAGTGTAACTAGTTACTTTTGGCAGAGAGTAACTAAGTAAAGTAATATATTACTTTTCTAAAAAGTAACTAGTAATATGTAATGCATTACTTTTTCTGAGTAACTACCCCAACACTGGAGTGCAGTAATGTGTGCAAGCAGTCACAGTGGTAAAGTGCAGAGAACAGACCTAGGTCGAAGAGTTCACAATTCTCACAGCTTCTGGAAAGAAGCTACACCATAGCCTTGTTGTTCTGGCTTTTAGGCTGCTTTGCCTTCTGCCTGAGGGGAGGGGGGTGCTTCCTGTCAGCCACAGAGCAGTTCCCATACCAGACAGTGATGGATGCTGTCAGTGTGCTCTCTACCACACACTGGTAAAAAGATGTCAGGACTGCAAGGCTGGCCCACTTCTGCCTCCTCAGAAAGTACAGGCATTGGGTGTCCAACCACAGCCGTGTCATCTACAAACTTCGCTATGTGATTGTTCGGGTACCTTGCAGAGCAATCATATGTGAGGAGCATGTACAGCAGGGGGCTCAGGACACATCCCTGACTAAAGTCTGTGGAATGATGTTATTAAATGCAGGAGTATAGTTCAGGAAGAGCAGCCTGACATAGGAATTCCCGCTCTCCAGGTGTGTCAGAGTAGAGTGGACAACAGTTGATGCTGCGGCAGACACAGACCGGTTCTTCCTATAAGCATACTCATGGGGGTCCAAGTTGATGTCGACAGTATCCTCAATGTGGGCCAAAACCAGCTGTTCAATGACAAACAGGCATCACAGCTTGGGAGAGAGAGAGAGGTTGAATATGTCAGTCAGGACCCCTGTGAGCTCCTGAGCACAGTCTCTCAGAACCCGTGCCGAGATGTTGTCCGGGCCTGCTGCTTTCCGGGGATTAATCCTCCACAGCATCCCCCTCACATCCACGGCAGACACACTGAAGGGCAGCTCACCTGATGGGCTGTGAGCCTGGTGCTGTGGGAGGATTTTTGATGATGCAAGGCGGGCATAGAAGGTGTTCAGAGCATCAGGGAGAGATGGGTCCCGAGAGCATTCAGCATCCCACCTTTTGTAGTCTGTGATGCTTTTTATGCCACTCCACATGCTCCGGGGGCTGTTGGTGGAAAAGTGACCGTGTATCCTAAGGGCATAAGTAGTCTTTGCCCTTTTGATACCGGCCACCAGTTCCCTCCTCGCTGCTCTCAGTGCCACTGCATCTCCAGACTTGAAGGCTGAGTCCCGTGCCTTCAGAAGAGACCGCACCTCTCCATTCAGTCAGGGTCTGTTGCTGCTTCTCTGAATATCTGCCAGTTGGTGCGCTCAAAACAGTCCTGGAGCATAGAAACAGCTCCACTGGGCCACACAGTGATGGTCGCCTGTGGGGGCTTGTTGTTTTTTAGGACAGGATGATGAGCAGGAACCAGCAGGATGGAGACGTGATCAGAGAAGTCCAGGTGGCGGCGGGGCACCACTCTATACGCCTCCCATCTGTTTGTATACACATGGTCCAGCGTGTTGGTTCTCCTGGTTGCTATGGAGACATGCTGGTGAAAGCATGGCCAAATGTCTGTCAGTTTAGCCTGATTAAAGTCCCCCGCTACCACAAAGAAAGCCTCCAGATGTTTGGTCTGAAGCTCACAATTGGGATCCTGAAACTCCCTGGGTGCTGTGCTAACGTTAGCACTCACTAATGTTAGGGAGATGTAAACAGCTACAATATACATGACTGTGAAGTTTGTGTGGTAAACAGATCAGAGATTTACAACAATAACAATCATTCTTTATTTCTAAACCTCAAACGTGGGTTTAAAATATGGCCGTGGTGCTCAGGTAGAGAATCATCATCCTTCTCAGTCATAGCCATCATCACCACGACTAAATGAACGCACTGATCTGAAGAACGTTTGATCTGCATTTGCTCAACACTCAACCGAAGTACGGCTACACCACTGAGACAGACCTAACGCAAGTTAACGATCAGTTTCAGTCTTTCATTCATCAGCTGACTTCAAAGCAAAAGTAGTGAGTAACTAGAGCATTGATAGAAATGTAGAGGAGTTCAAAGGATGATGTTTGTCTTTCAAATGAAGTTCCCAAAAAACAATACTCAAGTAAAGAACAGATACTCAAAAACTGTACTTAAGTACAGTACTCAAGTAAATTTTATTTGTCACTGTCCACCACTGATCATGATTAAAGATGCATACTGAATATTTGAAAGCGCAGAAAATCAGATACACATGCAACCAAACTAACTACAAATGCATGTCAAGCACACCAAACTAAATTTGGGACCCCCTTGAAAATGAGATGCTGCATCTCATGGGGCTATCCTATAATATGCATCTTGACGACAGAACAAGCTAGATAGATAGATAGATAGATAGATAGATAGATAGATAGATAGATAGATAGATAGATAGAAAACAAAACAAAATGCAGATTTCACACATTAAACAAAATCAAACTATTTATTTAATTAAATCACAGAAATTGGGGTAGAAAAAAGATGCTGTGGCAATTTAATAAACAAAATATGTAAATTAGGCAAGCAGAATGACATTGATTTACAAATGCAGAGGATAAACTTAAAGGTGACATATCACACTTTTTTCATCAATATATATTGGTCTAAGAGGTCCCCAAAACATGTCTTTAAAGTTTATGCTCAAAAAAACACTTTGAAATCAGATTTTGACATGCCTGAAAAGTCCTCTTCTTCAGTCCTCCTCAGAACACTCTGTTTTCTCTCTGACCACGCCCCCTCAGGAAGTGGATGTGCCTCGGCTGTCCAGCACGTTGATCTAATGTTTACATGTTGGCTGAATATACACTGCTGCTCAGAGATCACGTTACTTCAACCCTCTGAATCTGATCCAGAATCTGATCCTGACGGAGAGGCGCCTGTAGCAGGACCTTTCTGAAGGATTGGTCACAGATTTAGTGTTTCTTGTTGTTTTATTTATCAGTATGTCGACGTGTGTCTTGGTACACAGCTACGAACATGTAGCTATGTGGCTATGCTAACTAGCGCTAGCACTTATCCATGATAAATAAAAATCATCCACTAGATCTTCAAATCTGCAGGCCTGGGGAGTAAAACCGACCTCTACCAGAAAGGCAGCAGGACCTTTCTGAAGGATTGGTCACTGATTTAGTGTTTCTTGTTGTTTTATTTGTCAGTATGTCGACGTGTGTCTTGGTACACAGCTACAGCTATGAACATGTAGCTATGTGGCTATGCTAATTAGCGCTAGCACTTATCCATGATAAATAAAAATCATCCAGTAGATCTTCAAATCTGCAGACGTGGGGAGTAAAACCGACCTTTGTGTTTATTAAGACAGCCTACAACTAGCATGCCTCCCTCCTAAGCTCCTTGTTAGCACACATTTGTGCAGGTAATGAAAAACGGAGGGGGGATTCAGTATTATTTTATACAGTCTATGGGCTGAACAAGCTCCGAGCTCTGACTCCGTGACAGACCGGATATTGTTGTTACGTAACAAAAACACGGAAGTCTGAAACGGCTCGTTTCACACACATTTACAGAAAGGTGGAGAAATCAAAACAGGGGCAGAATGGATTTTTTTCATTCTCAGGGGGTTTGTAGACATGCCAGGGACACATATTTCAGGTAGAGAACCATTAAAAAGTCAATTTTGCATGATATTTCACCTTTAATAACCTTCTTACTTCCAGTGTTGTGCAAGTTCACACAAAAAATGAACTATTTCAAAGTTCAGTTCATACAATCTGAAATGAACTAGTTCACGTTCATAGTTCTTTTCTTTTTATTCTTGAACTAAGTTCATGGTCCAAAAACTGAACAAATTCACGTTCATTTTCTTAGCTCTATATTCTTTTCAGTAGAGTCTCCTTTGTTCTTATTCACTGTTTCCTCCCCAAAGATGGTCAAGGGATGAAGGAGAGTAACAATGTACTAAAGCCAGGGAAAAGAGGAGAGGAACAAAGTACAAGCAAATTAAAAGGGGTTCATTTACCGAAATAGATTAAAAGTAAAAAACCTACTATGAACAGAAACCAACTCCATTAACTAAACTGACGATAACCAAAACAAGAATTATATATATATATTTTTGGGGGGGCATTTTTGCCTCCATGGATAGGACAGCTGAAGAGAGACAGGAAGCATGGGAGTAGAGAGTGGGGGAAGACATGCAGCAAATGATTACGGCCGGGAGTCGAACCGGCGACCTCTGCAACTATGGCTATGGCCTCTGTATGTGGGGCGCTTAGACCTCTAGGCCCCCAGTGCCCCACCAAAACAAGAATTAAACAGAAAGTTGAAAGCCTCAAGGATAACACTCCTTCCACTGAAGGAGCAGGCAAGCCAAGTCTCAGGAGGGCATCGAAACAAACACACAGCTGAAGGTCCACTGCCAGACCGCTTCTTCTACCATCTTCTAGAGCGACTTGTTGGCTTTTAACGTACTGATTGTGTGACTGTGACCAAGTTGTAAAACATTAAGTCATAAGAAAATATAAGCTTTTTCTGACTTTGAAATGAGGAAAGCTTCTTTTTATGTGTTCCTTGAAGATGAGATTGGAGTCCAAAACAATACTCAGAAACTTGAAGCCTTCCACTGCAGCAAGTATTTCTCCCTTTTAAAGGTGACATATCACACTTTTTTCATCAATATATATTGGTCTAAGAGGTCCCCAAAACATGTCTTTAAAGTTTATGCTCAAAAAAACACTTTGAAATCAGATTTTGGCATGCCTGAAAAGCCCTCTTCTTCAGTCCTCCTCAGACCACTGTTTTCCCTCTGACCACGCCCCCTCAGGAAGTGGATGTGCCTCGGCTCTCCAGCACATTGATCTAATGTTTACATGTTGGCTGAATATCCACGGCTGCTCACAGATAGCGTTACTTCAACCCTCTGAATCTGATCCAGAATCTGATCCTGACGGAGAGGCGCCTGTAGCAGGACCTTTAGGAAGGATTGGTCACAGATTTAGTGTTTCTTGTTGTTTTATTTATCAGTATGTCGACGTGTGTCTTGGTACACAGCTACGAACATGTAGCTATGTGGCTATGCTAACTAGCGCTAGCACTTATCCATGATAAATAAAAATCATCCACTAGATCTTCAAATCTGCAGACGTGGGGAGTAAAACCGACCTCTACCAGAAAGGCAG
This sequence comes from Notolabrus celidotus, assembly GCF_009762535.1. Lineage (NCBI taxonomy): Eukaryota > Metazoa > Chordata > Actinopteri > Labriformes > Labridae > Notolabrus > Notolabrus celidotus. Next base: position 39,829,125 of record NC_048272.1, on the reverse strand, counting down.
CGGGACCTTTCTGAAGGATTGGTCACAGATTCTGTGTTTCTTGTTGTTTTATTTGTCAGTATGTCGACGTGTGTCTTGGTACACAGCTACAGCTACAGCTATGAACATGTAGCTATGTGGCTATGCTAATTAGCGCTAGCACTTATCCATGACAAATAAAAATCATCCACTAGATCTTCAAATCTGCAGACGTGGGGAGTAAAACCGACCTTTGCCAGAGAGGCAGCGGGACCTTTTCTGAAGGATTGGTCACAGATTCTGTTTCTTGTTGTTTAATTTGTCAGTATGTTGACGTGTGTCTTGGTACACAGCTACAGCTACGACATGTAGCTATGTAGCTATGCTAACTAGCGCTAGCACTTATCCATGACAAATAAAAATCATCCACTAGATCTTCAAATCTGCAGACGTGGGGAGTAAAACCGACCTTTGTGTTTATTAAGACAGCCTACAACTAGAATGCCTCCCTCCTAAGCTCCTTGTTAGCACACATTTGTGCAGGTAATGAAAAACGGAGGAGGGATTCAGTATTATTTTATACAGTCTATGGGCTGAACAAGCTCCGAGCTCTGACTCCGTGACAGACCGGATATTGTTGTGACGTAACAAAAACATGGAAGTCTGAAACGGCTCGTTTCACACACATTTACAGAAAGGTGGAGAAATCAAAACAGGGGCAGAATGGATTTTTTTTCATTCTCGGGGGGTTTGTAGACATGCCAGGGACACACATTTCAGGTAAATAACCATTAAAAAGTCAATTTTGCATGATATGTCACCTTTAATAGAGCACATGATTTTTGTTGGCCCTCTGCTGGCTGGCAAGAGAAAAACAAGCATACAATTTTTTTTCTATTGCGGTGTAAACAGAAGCTTGGCTGCAACTTCCTGCTTTGTTTAAGCATGTGTGTATAAAACTGTGTCATCAGCAAATAACTGCAAGTTAACATCTGGACAAGCATTTTCTAAATCATTTATTTAAAGGCTAGATAGGATCGGTCCCAATACAGAGCCCTGTGGTACTCCAAATAGACAGCTAAGGTACGATGATGGTACATTTCTAATTATTACAGACTGTTTCCTGTTTGACGAGTAGGATTTCATCCAGCAGAGAGCACTGAAAGAAAAATTTAATTTGGAAAGTTTTGAAAGAAGCACTTCATGATTTATCAAGCTTGTTTTAGGTCCAAAAACCGAACCCCCTTGGTCTAAAAGACTTTTCATATTCTCGAGAAAGTAGCAAGTAGCTGTATCAGTTGAGTAATCCTGTTGAACTCCAAACTGCATTGGGTGGAGAGGAGTATCGCTGATGTTCTGTTAATTGCTTGGCAACCAATTCCTCAGCCAACTTTGATACAATAGGTTAGATACTGATGGGCAGACATTTCTCTGGGTTGGTCTCATCACCACTCTTAAAAACCTGGGTAACCTTGAGTTAAAAACTACAGTTTCTCAAGTGTTCGCTTGAGTCTGGCTAAGGAAGTACAGGAAACCACATACAAATAAAAAATAGGCAGTCTTTACAGCAGAAATAAACATGTTTACTGCCTGGTACAACAAACCGAGTGTAGTCTGGACAGCTAATTCATCTATCGGCACACACTGTATGGTGGGGGGACGTTTTTCATAAATGCGGCAGTTTCGAAGATATAAAAAAACGAGTTTTCCATTATGAGACGCACAGATGACTTGATTGACAGGTGGGGACACTGTAGCTGTCAGGAAGGAGGCTAAAGGCCCGCCTCTTTACCTTACACTAGCTCGACAGCAGTTAGGTTGAGTATCCATGTCCAATATGGCACCCGCTGACAATTGGCTTCAAAACAGCGCTTAAGGAACAGATGGGTGACGTCACAGATATGGGTCTATGGGACAATGGGATACTCTCCCATTGTATAGATTGGTATTACTTTTCTTTTTGCTGCCCAGGTCTCGTCGTGGTAGAGGATGGATTGATTTGACGGGATGTTTCTTCTGTGAGGGAGCAGCAGGACCTGCCCCCCTGCCGGCACGCGGCGCCATCTTTTTTAGCATTAGCATCATAATTTCTGTAGGTTGCACAGAGATACGGCAAGGAAAGTTTATAACTGGCACAGACAGTGCATGGAATATGACAGCCCATTACATTCCCCTCAAAATTTTAAGAAATTGAGGTAACACTTTACAATAAGGGTCCCTTAATTAGCGTTAGTTAATGCATTATTAAGCATTAATTAACAGTTTAATAATAGTTTAATAATCGTTATAATGTATTACCTAACATTAACTAACACATTAGTTAATGCATTAATAAGCAGTTAATTAATGTCCACTGCTCAGAGTTAATTAATACATTATTAAGCATTAATAAAAGTTACAAAACTTAATTAGTTAACCATTAGTGAATGCTTTCTGGACCCTTATTGTAAAGTGTAACACATGCATCACTTGAGTAACACATTATAAATGCTAAACTGCCTCATAAGCATCAGCATAAGCATAAGCATAAGCATAAGCGTGTGCATCACTTTTAAGTGTCCTCTGGAAACACTTCTGTTGTGTTGCTGTCTATTTGCAGCGCGTTTTTCTAATGTATTGTGTTGTGGTCTTTGCATCGCGTTTTCTAAATGCTGCGCATGTGTTGTCAAATTGATGAAGATGTTTTCTTAATTTGCTTGTGTTTTGTCTTTTTGCATGTGTTTTCTTAAGTTGCAGTGCTGTGAGCTCTCAGGGCCACCGTACTTCTCTGTGCCAGTTGAGATGTTATCTGTGATTATCTGTTTTATTCTAAATAAAATGTGTTAAATTCTTTATATGTGTTGCTTCAACTACATTTCAACTCATTTTGCTTCAGCGTATGTGTTACCTAAGGGATACATGTGTTACACTTTACAATAAGGGTCCAAAAAGCATTCACTAATGCTTAATTATGGTTAAGTAATGCTTATGAGGCAGTTTAGCATTTATAATGTGTTACTTAAGTGATGCATGTGTTACACTTTATAATAAGGGTCCAAAAAGCATTCACTAATGCTTAATTATGGTTAAGTAATGCTTATGAGGATGAAAATGAATCAACACATATAGAAACAATCACATCTTCATTTACGATGTAGTCTGAAAAAATTAAGGAGGTATATTAAAACATAAATACAGATATGGCAGAGTAACCTGTATTTATGGAGAGGATTGTTTTGTCTAGTGTCATATGTTAAATCGAGGTCATCAAAGGATATTATTAACTGTATGACTTAAAGTTTATATGAAGTACAGAACAGTGTTAGAGAAAGCTGTAATGGAAACAGGGCATTGCACACATTCACCCCCTCATGCTGATCTCTGCGGCTCCCTTCAAAACCACTCTAATCACTAGATGTGGGCCCTTCACAGAGAACTGCTGTAGAAGTCATGAAATTATCCTTTAAAAGTCATGAGCCAAAATCCCCCAATCCCATTTGTTGATAACCCCCAGCCCATGATGGCCTAAAGAATATAAAACGAAATCTGGTAAATAGGAACCATTCAAACTGCCTTTCTCCCCAGTAAACACAATGCCCTTATATCTGCCTGTAATGAAATCGATCAGCATAGGCTGCACTGTCTCATTTGCAGTCGATGATGGTACTCTGGAGATGGATTCCCTCTACGCATTCACTGCGTTGAGTGTTTTATTAACGAACAATGATTCAATGCTTTGTGGTCAACCACAAGCTGTGCTCCTCACACATCAAGTGGATTGCTATTAGCGGATACTACGAGGAGACGGGGTGGGGGTTGGGGCCTTGGGACGAAGTCTCTTTGCACGGCAGGAATTGTGCTGACTGAGCCGTTCTAAAAGACAGACCGTGTCCGTATTCAGAGCTCAGCGAGATTCAGGAGTCTTATGTGACAGCAGCAGTGTTTGCCAGGAGGCAATAGTACAACAAACATGCTGCTGCCCTAGTGAAAAAGTCTTTAGCTGGTCCTGTTTGGTTTCTGAGGAAAGAGGTGAAAGTTTAAAAAATGCGGTTGAAAGAGACACATTTTATAAAATGCGGGGTACCCTTTAAATCCTACAAAGACTAAATTTATCCAAGCTCCAAATATGATTTTTGACTCAAGCATTACAATAAAACTCTACGTGCACCACACCCAGAGTGCAGCTAATTCTCAAAGAAGCATACTTCCCTTTTGCACCATCCAAGAAAAAAATCATATTTAATTCAGATGTGACTCTTGGATCACAAGGAAACACATTTGTTACCAACAGCTCTGAGTGATTTCTCTGATTTAAGGTATTTTTTATTATGTTTAAACTCGATTGAGTCGTTGTTGATGGGTTGATGGTTCATGGGCACTGTTCATGATTTTTGCAATCATGAAAATATATTGTACCTTAAACGTCAAAGATGAATTCTCATTAATGATTATCGATTATCTTAGGATGCAGATGTCATCACCAAGGTTATTATAATTAACGAAAACTAATGAAATAACGAAAACGAGAGGTGACAAAACATTTTCGTTAACTGAAATAAAAATAAAAACGAGGCTTCACAAAAAAAACCCAAAACTAACTGAAACTGTATTGTGAGTTTACAAAACTAACTAAAATAAACCAGTTTCCGTAACCGAGGATCGGACCGCCAAGGCCCCCGCCTTTGACTGCCGCCCAATCCACTTCGCACCGGACCCCTGTGAGTCCCCCTGCAGGTGGTGAGTCCACGGGAGGACGGATCCATGTATCCCATTCGGGCTGAGCCCGACCGGGCCCCATGGTTGAAGGCCCAGCCACCAGGTGCTCGCCTGCGGGCCCCAACCCCAGGCCTGGCTCCAGGGTGAGGCTCCGGTGGCCCTCCGGACAGGGTACACTTGGTCCTGTTCTTTTTCTTCATCAGGTGTCTTGTTCACTGCGATGGAATTCAGCAACAAACTGGACACTGGACACAGAAGACTCAGGAGACTCGGACGGCTTACGTTGAAATAGTTTATGTAGAACTTGATCAAGGAGAAATAACATAACAGTACACAGGCAGGAGAGTGCAGTGCAATGCCAAGTCAGTTCTGCCAGACAAAACCCTTGGCATGGTATTTATTCCCTCTGAAGACGACACTAAAGTTAGATAACCATGTTTGGACAATAGGAGCACAACAAGCAGGAAGAAGACCTGTGCTCTAGTTCTGGAGACAGTAAGTCGGCCATAACACATAGATAAAGACAGGAGCAGGGGGAGAGACCTTGACTACTACCCTGACACGATCTCGCCCGTAACAGATGACATAGGAAACAAGTTACTCTAAACATGACATTTAGACTGAAAGAATACAATAGTTAAACATTCTTAGATACATATATATAAGACTATGAAAATTCCACGACATTCACGAGTGAGGGGAAAAGGGAGTGGGAGGTTGACAGACGGATCGAGGCGGCGTCTGCAGTGATGCGGGCGCTGTACCGGTCTGTCGTGGTGAAGAGAGAGCTGAGCCAGAAGGCAAAGCTCTCAATTTACCGGTCAATCTATGTTCCGACCCTCACCTATGGTCACGAGCTGTGGGTAGTGACCGAAAGAACGAGATCGCGAATACAAGCGGCCGAAATGAGCTTTCTCAGCAGGGTGTCTGGGCTCAGCCTTAGAGATAGGGTCAGGAGCTCAGACATCCGGGAGAGGCTCAAAGTAGAGCCGCTGCTCCTCCGGATCGAGAGGAGCCAGATGAAGTGGTTCGGGCATCTGGTTAGGATGCCTCCCGGGCGTCTCCCTGGGGAGGTGTTTCGGGCATGTCCGACTGGGAGGAGGCCACGGGGAAGGCCCAGGACACGCTGGCGAGACTAGGTCTCTCAGCTGGCCTGGGAGCGCCTCGGTATCCTCCCAGAAGAGCTGGTGGAAGTGGCCGGGAAGAGGAGTGTCTGGGCTTCCCTGCTGAGACTGCTGCCCCCGCGACCCGGACCCGGATAAGCGGAAGAAGATGGATGGATGGATGGAACTAAAATGATAGAGAACATGTCTTTAGTTTTCGTCTTAAACTCAGTATTTTGAGTGGATATGTAATAAAGATCGAGACTGATCGGGTGGACGTCTCTGCTCTCTGCATCTGCGCGGGAGCGTGCCGAACAGAGCCTGCAGCTGACGGGCGCGCGCACTCACAGCGAGGCAGAACTGCAGGAGGATTAGAGACAAACTCTCTCGCTCTGACTACCTGCCCTGTTTATAACCGTTCCTGTGTGAATGCCCAACAGGTAAGTATAATGAGACGGAGAACTGACTTTTCCTGTCCATAGGCATTCACATGTGTTAAAACTCCCGAGAGAGAAAATAGACGCCATGAGGGCATGCGTCATCTCATATTATTAATCACCCATATGATCCTGATCTGTTCATTTATCATTAGAAGTGTTAATGGTTAATTGGTGGCAGTGGTATTAGAGTGATATGATTATTAGTGTACTTGTAGTGGTAGCATCTGAATCATTATCTCTGTATCAATGATTATTGTTTATTGCTTATTTTATTGTTAAGGATGTATCAGTGATAGACAAATTCTCACTAGACAAATTCTCACTTCCTAGAGGGCATTTCTTCAGGTACCTTCAGGCCCGCAGCTTTGTCCGTAATGCATTTCCAAGCTTTCCTACTCTCCCTAATGATTCATCTCTGGATGTCTTCTTTGAGCCCCTCCCGTCACTAAAGGGAGCAATCTCTTCTATTTATTCAAATATTTGCAACCTTAGCTCAGGCTCTCAGAGCACCCTTAAAGCTACCTGGGAATCAGAATTGGGAGAGATGGTCTCTGATGAAGTTTGGGGGGAGGCGCTGCGGAGGGTTCATGGATCATCTATTTGTGCCAAACACAGATTTACTCAATGTAGGATTTTACACCGTGCTCACTACACTAAAGCTCGTCTGGCAAAGATATATGGAACCGTTTCCTCTTTGTGTGATCGATGTCAACATACATCAGCACATTACACCCATATGTTCTGGAGCTGTCCCTCTCTGAATGCGTTCTGGTCTGGGGTATTTGGAACATTGTCTATTGCAACTGGAGTAAAACTGGTCCCTAATGCTTGTACTGTTTTGTTTGGTGTGTCTCCTCCTCTGTCTGCTCTTTCTCCAGCCAAAAAGGACATGTTAGCTTTCAAGACTTTGCTGGCCAGAAGGCTGATATTGTTAAATTGGAAATCCTCTGCCCCACCTACCCATTCAAGCTGGATTAAGAGTATACTCTATTTTCTTATACTTGAAAAGATTAGGCTGACCCTTGGTGGCAGGGCTCACATCTTTAAAAAGATCTGGGACCCTTTCTTGTCTTATGTTGAGAGCTCGGCTTGCTGCGTGTCTTTAGACTGAGCATCAACATGGTGTGTCTTACTATGTTCAGATTATTGCTTTCATCGGTTTATTTTTGTTATATTTGCTTTTTATCTTAGGTTTTCCTTTTTTTGGAATTCTATCTAGTTAGTCTGGAGGGAGTATGTGTCGGGGTGGGGGGTTATTTGTTGTTTTGTATTTAGTATGTCATTTGTGGAAAATGTGTAAACTTTGAATTTTGGATGTAACTGTTTTTCTATGTGAAAATCAATAAACAAAGTTTAAAAAAAAAAAAAAAGGATGTATCAGTGAGTCACCATGTTATTTAACACTATAGAGCAGGGGTGTCCAAACTTTTTTCAAAGAGGGCCACATATGATGTTGTCAGAATACCTCAGGGCCAGGGGCTCCTACTGAGACTTTGGAATCCTAAAAGTTATATATGAAATATTTAATAACAATGATTTTAATTTTTTTCTCAATAAAACAGTAACTATGAAGTCCTCAGTTCTCCACGAGCCACGTAAACATTAGCAAACGTTATCTTCTTCTAGCAGACAACATTTTAAGAACAAATAATTATTTTGCTGCATTCTGAACATTTTTTCTGCACCAAATTTTGCCTTTTCTGAACAATTTCATAATTTTGATTATGTCTTGGGTCCTCTTTTGTGTCTTCTGACCTTTTGTGTTCATCAAGAACATTTTCACATCATGATAAAAACTTTAATTTTAAAACCTGTCAACTTTAAGACTTCTTGTGTTTCTTCTTTATTGCTGTCTTGCAGAATTCCCAGAGCTTTGGCTTTACACAGGTAGTCCATATGAAGCTGTTTGAGATGTTTCTGGATTGACTTTAGTTTTGTTTTTGCGCTTGATAGAAACATCAAATGTACACATAATTCAGAAGGTGATTAATTTCTTTGCTATTAATAACACATTTTAAGATGGAAGCTTGGGGCCATAAATAAATGGACATTGGGCCGCAATTGGCCCCCGGGCCGTACTTTGGACATGCCTGATATAGAGGGTCAGTAATGCTAGCCTAAGTGCCCATATTGTGACCATCACCCTTATGTTTGTGTATTTATTTGATGTGTTTCCGACCACACTCATACCTATTCCTCTGTGGCCTCATTTGGTCTGCTGTACTGTTGTGCTGTATAAGGAGAATATTCACTAAACGGTTAAAGCTCCCTCCTGTCTCCTGTCCAGTGTGTTCTGACCGACACCCTGGGGAGAGTACTATCCTACAGAGTATCCACCAGTATTCCCTATTTTTTTTAGGATATGAATTTTTTGTTTGTTTTCTGCCAGTTTCACTTCAGTTGGCTCATTCGCACAAGCAGGCACGCGTCCACACTTTGCCTGCAGAGCGTTAATGGCAGCGAAAGTCAGGAGAAAGCGGCAGAGCGCCATTTGGGATTACTTTGAATATGACTGTCTCTGATAGGAGTAAGTGCCTTGCAATGGAAGGTGATAAAATATGTGGACCATTTCTCAAGGGGGACAATCCCACTAATCTTAAAGTCCATTTGAAAAGCTCACACAAGACGGCTAACCTAGCATACCTTGTCAAGGCAAGAGAGAGCGCCCAGCCCCCTAACCCTGAAACAGACGCTAACCCCCGGCCAGGCACACAGGCAAAAAAGACTAAAATTAATACTGAAACTAATAAAAACTAAACTAAAACTAAGCATTTTCAAAAAATAGAAACTAAACTAAACTAGCAAACCCGCTTCAAAAACTAATTAAAACTAAACTGAAATTGAAAACAAAAAGTCAAAACGAAATAAAAATAAAAACTAATGAAAAATGCAAAACTATAATAACCTTGGTCATAACTAGTGAGAAGTTTAGAATAGGCAACAGAGCTTTTAACACAGGGATAAACACAATACAACAGCTACCGCTTCTTCTCCACTAGATGGTGATGTTGACCACAAGGAAGAAAACACAATTAAAACAGGCCTTTAACAACTTTGTCATAATATGTCGTAGAACTTCGGGACCTTTCGTATTCTTATCAAAGTTTACAATGAAAGTTTTTATCTTAGCTTCAGAATAATAAAATCATGTGTTCATATACAATTTTGAAATGTCAAAAATCTTGGCGCTTAGAGTGTGAGCTGAAGAGAAAGGTATTTACGACCTGATTTGGCAGAGAGATAAGCAGAGGTCTGTTTGTGTGAGGGTCTCTGTGTGTGTGTGTGTCTATGTCTGAGTGCATCTTTGTTACGAGCAGTTCAAAAACACATAACACAGCAAACCAACATTTGTTTAACATTCATTGTATTGTATTCATTTTTCATTGGCCTCTTTTCATCAGCCCTTTCCCTGGCGATGGCCATAAGTCCTTTCTGATGACGAAAGCACTTAATTGCACACATCATGTGAAACACAGGGAGATGTAGATCTGGACAGGAAGACAGCTCTTTTTTTATCCTTCATTTTGATAAAAGTTTTTCCTGGTATTTTGAAAAATACCCCGAAAGCCCTGTGACCTTTGAAAAGTACTATGCCCCTAGCAGGGGGCTTTTTAGGGGGGAGATTATCTGAACTGAAACATAGACCCTGGGTCCACCGGTCGAAATGCACGTAGTTCCGGGGTAAAGTTCCCCTGGTTGAAAAACACCTACAATGATACCTATGTCACATAGCTGCGAGCAAACATTGACAGTTAAGACAGGTCAACTTGCAGCGTCTTCCTGTGGAATTATGAGTTGCGTGTAGTGTTGTGTGACCAAAAGTGGGGATAAAACCTATCCTTACCAATGATAAAAACTGACCAGAGGGGGTGTATAAAAAGTAAGGATGGGAAACCTTCCCCACCCCATTAATTTGCACCCAGAGTAAGCCAGATCACAGCCTTTGTGTTACACTGTGTATTGCTATACTGACTCTTACATGAAACCCATAAACGGGCACTACAGTGGTGCATGTAATGCATAAAGAAATGATGTAAATATCTCTTGGAAAAGGAAGTCATGGCTGGAAGTCATTTGACACTTACCACTGATGACACATCACTGAAGAGCTGGCATTCTTCCTCAGTGGCATTCATCCCATACATTCGTCTGATGACAATATGTAATAACTCAATCAACGGGCGTCACCTTGGGAAAGGACAGCAGGCAGCCTCTTTCATCAGTGAATGTATGTAGATGAGTATAGTATAGATTGGTATAAAGTGCTTTGAGCAGTTAGCAGACCACAAAAGTGCTTTTTCAGTGTGGACAGCTCACAGTTTTTCTGTAAATGACAGACCTTCATGGCTCTGGCTGTGTTGCATTTTCCTTCCTTGTGTGTTCCTGTTTCCCTCATATCCTCGTATTATTATTTCTATTTTGGTATTGTTAACTTACCTGACAGGTGATACCGTGTAGAAGTGATTTGTAGATGATAACATGCTTTCAAGTTGACAATATTAATAGTCTGATGCTAATACTTTACTACAACAGCAACAATATCTCTTGTATTTACCAACACAAAGAGGACTACATACTTCATGATGAGATTAAAATATATATACAGTCATGGCCAAAAGTTTTGAGAATGACACAACTATTAATTTTCACAAAGTCTACTGTTTCAGTTTTTATAATGGCAATTTGCATATACTCCAGAATGTTATGAGGAGTGATCAGCTCAACTGCAATTAATTGCAAAGTCCCTCTTTGCCTTGAAAATGAACTTTATCACCAAAAACACATTTCCACTGCATTTCAGCTCTGCCACAAAAGGACCAGCTAACATCATTTCAATGCACGCACAGTGAGGCTGAGGAAAGCCTGGTGTCAAGGAGGGCAGCAAAGAAGCCACTTCTCTCCAGTAAAAACATCAGGGACAGACTGATATTCTGCAGAAGGTACAGGGACTGGACTGCTGAGGACTGGGGTAAAGTCATTTTCTCTGATGAATCCCCTTTCCGATTGTTTGGGGCATCTGGAGGAAGGCTTGTTTGGAGAAGACCAGGTGAGCGCTACCATCAGTCCTGTCTCTTGCCAACAGTGAAGGATCCTGAGACCATTCATGTGTGGGGTTGCTTCTCGGTCAAGGGAGTGGGCTCTCTCACAATCTTGCCTAAAAACACAGCCATGAATAAAGAATGGTACCAGAACGTCCTCCGAGAGCAACTTCTCCCAACCATCCAAGGGCAGTTTGGTGATGAAGAATGCCTTTTCCAGCATGATGGAGCACCTTGCCATAAAGCAAAAGTCATAACAAAATGGCTCGGGGAACAAAACATTAAGATTTTGGGCCCTTGTCCAGGAAACTCCCCAGATCTTAATCCCATTGAGAACTTGTGGTCAATCCTCAAGAGGCAGGTGGACAATCAAAAACCCACAAATTCTGACAAACTCCAAGCATTGATTATGCAAGAATGGACTGCCATCAGTCAGGATTTGGTCCAGAAGTTGATTGACAGCATGCCAGGGAGAATTGCAGAGGTCTTGAAAAAGAAGGGTCAACACTGCAAATATTGACTTATTGCATGAATTCTGTGTAATTCTCAATAAAAGCTTTTGATACTTATGAAATGCTTCTAATTGTATTTCATTATACCATAGAAACATCTGACAAAAACACCTAAAAACCCTGAAGCAGCAGACTTTGTGAAAATGTAATATTTGTGTCATTCTCAAAACTTTTGGCCATGACTGTAACTTAAGTAAATATTCAAGTTGACCAAAAAGATGAGTGTTGAGATGATACAGTAGTCCCATGACAAAATGTGTAATATTTCTTTCACTGTTATTCATCTTAAGTAAACAAAACTTTTCCGTTATCACAATATTTCTTTAAAGCAATAGCTTTCACTCTTGAAAATAATTCAATTCCATTTCTTGTTATTCAAATTATGAACCCTCTTTTTTTTTTTACACTTTTTTTCAGCTACTCTGACTTTGAATTTTGAGCAATCCTATCACAAGCCAGCAAGCTCCTGGAGGGACTGAATGACTCAACATTCTAAAAATACGCTGCATCACATACAGGGAGTATTTAAGTAGAATTATGTCGCACTTGTATATAAAGCATGCACATGTATGGTGATCAATGAAAGACTTGCTCTTTGCTCGTGGCTGACATATCACTCTGTCATTCATCTTTTATTCAAGGATACATATTAAGCACTGTCAATTCCCAAAACCTCAAATAAGCTTATAAACTCAACAAGCTTTTAAACTCGGGTTAATAGAATTAAACCAGGCCATGTGGAACATTATATTCCAATCTCACTGTTTATTATTGAGGCATTGGTATCCAATCATTCATCCAAAAAAAGTAATTGCAAAGCTGTGTGTAGATGTGGAAGAAATGTAGCATGCTGACACAGAGGTCAGTAACACATCTCGTTCCATTGCCTCATCATGTTCCAGCCAGTGCTTGGAGTGTGTGGGTTCTGTGCTGGGGTGACTCTGGGGTCTCTGTGGTAAATCCACTGTTGAAGGAATTATAGAACTGGGGAGGGTGGGGTGGATTGTGGGAGGTTGGTGTCTGCTGATGCATGCTCTTGCTCCTTCAGTTCCTCATAATTCACATTGTCAGCTGAGGACCCAGTGTCGAATGCCAACGCAGAGCTGTCGCTCATCATCTCACACAGTCAAGAGCCTGTCAGGATAGATGAAGCCACCGGCTCAGCACTGTCAAAGAACATTGAGCATTAATTCACATTCTCCTGCCCTGGCAGGCCTCACTAAATCCAGGTACTGCCTTTAAACCCTGGCGCCTGATCACTGAAGCCCTGTGTCAAACCCTCAGGAGGCCTCTCAGGAGAACCATATGCTATAAACTAGATTAGTAATGATCTACCTGCCCTGCCACATGGTCACATGGTACTGGCACCAATAACTGATGCCTTGCACCTCAGTTGAGTTTTTGCCTGAGAAGGAATTCTTACTCTGTGAAAATGAAATAAAGAGCTAAAAAGAAAAATACACCACTGTTCAGTTCAGGGCTTATTCAGAACGTGGTAGATGTGTGTGACTTAGTAGCGTATCTGTGTTTTTCTCATGTAAATGTATTTAAATGACATCAAAACAGTTGTTTGGATTTATATGCAACATCACACTTCAGTATTTTTTTTGCCAGTGTTGATAGGCATGAGTTTATCCATCAGTTGAAGCTGGATCTCATCACTTCACCACACTAAATCATGCCAACCCTAAAAATGTAATGCTGTGCAGACATGGATGCAACGTAGTGCACAAAAAATAATTTGAGACCTTTTAGAGACCAAGTGATATTTTAATAACATTTTTAATTGGAAAATTATTTTCATTCCATAAGACTTTCATTCCATGTATTCAGAGTTTCAGGCTGTTATATATATATATTATTATTTCCTTAACGGATATACATACAGCATATCAAGGTTAGGACTGGCAATTCCAGCAAATGCCAGACGGGCCAGCCAATATAGTGGGCTGCAAGGCCACCACCACCACCATCTACATGTGCATCTAAATAAAAATATACCTTAAACAAATTCAGTCTTTTTGTTGAATTGTGATTACAGCTTACAGTTTGGGAAAAACAGAAATCTTGTGTCCTACATTTTTGTGAGTGTTTCCAAAGATCAATCAAAAAAGGATTTTAAAAATACAATGAAGGAAAAGTATGTTTGTTCATACACTTGTTTGTGCTCATTGATGACAAATTACTGCATTAAGGCTGATTTATACTTCTGCGTTGAATCAACGGCGTACCCTACGCCGGGGGTCCGCGTAGCTCCCGTACCTGCGCCGAGGCCTACCCACGTAGCTGACGCGCACCTCCTCCAAAATGTAACTCCCCGTAGAGCCGACGCGGACCGCAAGCTCTGTGATTGGTCCGCTCGGCGGCTTTGTCTTTCCCGCATTTACAACACTTCCGGGATTCCGGACATCGGCCACACATCGGCCGTGTATTTCATCTCCTCCTCTCTATTCTTCATGTAATCATGTCTGTATGATAAACAGCAACATGTATCAGCTGTAGATTAACATAACACGCTCTGAAACTCTGTGGAAAAGTAAACAGAGATCGTAGCGGGACCGGAAGCAGGCGGCCGGCTATCAGAGAGACCGCACTGCCCTCAGGCGTTTCGGCAGAGAATTGCTGCGCAACACGGACACACCGACGCACAAGTATGTGGGGCTCATGTCCGCGTCAGCCCCTGCTGCGTAGGGGAGACGCAGAAGTATAAATCAGCCTTCAGTGTGGTGGGGCATAGAGGCAATCGGTCTGTGGCACTACTGAGGTGTGATTGAGCCCAGGCTGCTTTGACAGTGGCTCTCAGCTCATCTGACAAATATCTCTCAGATTCTCTATGGTTCAGGCCAGGAGAGTTGATGGCCAGTCAAACACAGTAGTGTCATGGTCATTGAACCATGTGGCAGAAGTTTTGGCTTTGTGGACAGGTGCTTTTTCCAGAATGACCTTGTTGCTTACCCTCCCTGTGGAGGATATGAATGATCGTCCACCGGCTTCCAATTTGCTTCAGAATTGATTTTAAGGTTTTGCTATTTGGTTTTAAAGCCCTGAGTAGTCTGGCCCCTCCCTAATCTAACTCCCTATATAGCCTCTGAGACCTCTAACATGGGTCTCCTGGCAGTCTAGCCCTGAATATAAGGTACATTCCCAATGCTGTGTTTTCCTTGTTGTTCGTTTGTCTGTCTCTTTTTCTTAATAATTGTTTGGTTTGTTCTCACATTGTGTTTTTTATGCATTGTACAGCACTTTGGTCAGCTTCTGCTGTGTTTTTAACTGTGCTTTATACATAAATTTGACTTGACTTGACTAATCTGGGTGTCACTGGCGCAGTTCTTGCTATTGAGAATGAATTACATACTGTATGTTATCGAGTATTGATTAATCAGAATCCAGGATTTGAATACCTGCTGAACAGCAGTAAAGCTGGGTCACAATTACACAGGAGCACTGCCAGGGATTTTGGGCCCCATGAAAAAATATCACATTGGGGCCCCATCACCAAAGGCCACAGGAACCCCGCGCAACTACCGTAACCACATAATATACCATTTATAATAACATCATAATCAAAGTTACAACAGTCTTTAAAAATGAATGCACAACAGAAAAGAGCAGCACTGAATCATGCAGAATAATGGATCTATAATACTGTTCTGTATCAGCAATGCAAGATTTGATATTTCATTGTGTTCAAGTTTATCTTATCAAGTTTATTGATTACAATTATTAAGAGGTTAAAGCTACTTAAACAAATTGCCCCTCCGACCAAAATTCAGTAAGCATAAAAATATCTGATTTTAAAGGTGACATATCACGCTTTTTTCATCAATATATATTGGTCTAAGAGGTCCCCAAAACATGTCTTTAAAGTTTATGCTCAAAAAAACACTTTGAAATCAGATTTTGGCATCTGAACATTCTGTTTTCTCTCTGACCACGCCCCCTCAGGAAGTGGGTGTGGCCTCGGCTCTCCAGCACGTTGATCTAATGTTTACATGTTGGCTGAATATACACGGCTGCTCAGAGATTGCGTTACTTCAACCCTCTGAATCTGATCCAGAATCTGATCCTGACGGAGAGGCACCTGTAGCAGGACCTTTCTGAAGGATTGGTCACAGATTTAGTGTTTCTTGTTGTTTTATTTATCAGTATGTAGACGTGTGTCTTGGTACACAGCTACGAACATGTAGCTATGTGGCTATGCTAATTAGCGCTAGCACTTATCCATGACAAATAAAAATCATCCACTAGATCTTCAAATCTGCAGACGTGGGGAGTAAAACCGACCTCTGCCAGAGAGGCAGCGGGACCTTTTCTGAAGGATTGGTCACAGATTCTGTGTTACTTCTTGTTTTATTTGTCAGTATGTTGACGTGTGTCTTGGTACACAGCTACAGCTACGAAATGTAGCTATGTAGCTATGCTAACTAGCGCTAGCACTTATCCATGATAAATAAAAATCATCCACTAGATCTTCAAATCTGCAGACGTGGGGAGTAAAACCGACCTTTGTGTTTATTAAGACAGCCTACAACTAGCATGCCTCCCTCCTATGCTCCTTGTTAGCACACGTGTGCAGGTAATGAAAAACGGAGGGGGGATTCAGTATTATTTTATACAGTCTATGGGCTGAACATGCTCCGAGCTCTGACTCCGTGACAGACCGGATATTGTTGTTACGTAACAAAAACACGGAAGTCTGAAACGGCTCGTTTCACACACATTTACAGAAAGGTGAAGAAATCAGAACAGGGGCAGAATGGATTTTTTTCATTCTCTGGGGGTTTGTAGACATGCCAGGGACACATATTTCAGGTAGAGAACCATTAAAAAGTCAATTTTGCATGATATGTCACCTTTAGATTATTATTTCAGTAATCTCTTTGACATTAAAACAGACTAAATCACTCAATGCTTCAACCTGCCCAGCATCCAAAACAGACTATCGGCTGTAGCTTATATAGCTTAGCTATAGCTTTGTTTTTATAGGCTTTTGTAATAGTACAGACAGAGAGAGAAAAAAGAGATTCCCACAGACCCCCTTCAATAATGCTATTTGACATGCTATGCTGCTCACCTTCTTGTTGGGGAGTTGTGGGGAGACAGTGCACATGCTGACATATCAGCTGCTGAGTCTGGTAGGGAGGACGGGGAAACCCATTTAGTATAATTAGCTACAACGTAATTCATCTCATTGTGGACATCAAACTAGCAAACAGGTTGATTTAAACCACTCAAAGACTATACCAACCTTTCCTGGAGAAAAACTGGGTGACATACTGTTGCCCTTTCTTCTCTCTCTCCTCTCTCTCCTATCATATCAGCGCCCAGTGAGGCAGTATCTTGACTTCATATCTCACATTGGCCCTCAGTTATCAATCTGGTGTAGAAACCGACACAGATTTGGGTGCAGAAATCAGCTTACAACAGGGTTAAAGTGTGATCTAGGAAGTGTGCCAATCTGGCCCAATCCCAGTGTACGCACAATCAGGTGTTTATAAATGTGGCAACTGAAAACGATCGTCATTGAAATGTCCCCCCCCACCACTTTATGTTCATGGTGAACTCGCCTCAACCACAATTCATGAAATGGAGGGACACACCAGATCAAAAAATAAAATTTTCTCTGAGCTGGAGATTGACACCATGACAACAGAGGTAGAGATAAATACAATTGCACTGCTCTGCAGCCTGAAAAGTGGCATTCAAGGGAATCAGAAAAACGTTGTCTTGAAAGAAATCACTGCAGAAGTCAACAGCGTGGGTGTGGAAAACTCAACCTCAGCTGAGATTTGAATATTCAGTTAATACATCACTTTTTAGATCTTGAACATTCATCAGCACCAAAAATGTGTAGCTCAAAAGAAGCTCAGACTGGAGGAGGCCAGCCGGACCCCAGCCTGAAACTGGCAAGGACTAAGGAGCGAGTGGCAGCAGGTTCTTAGAGCTAGACAAATATTTAGTGATGGAATGAAATTTTCTCAAAGAATTTCAGCCTAATTGTCCATTATTTCAATCAATCTACTTTAATATATTTGCAGACATCAATAGTTTTGTCTCAAGTATTGATTTACATGCCCTCTTTGTATTCTCAGGAGGAAGTTCCTGTATGCCTGTAGTAATTGTAAACCTAGTAATACAGGGCGCATAACAAACTGTGGTGTCATTATCTGCTCAGAAATAATAATTAAAATGAATTACAATTATACTTACACGTGTGTTCTGTCTTTCAGACAGTTTATGATGAATTTTGAATACAACTTGATTCACTTTAAAGCACTATGTAAGAAAAAAATGCAATTGATTTCAAACTTTTTTTTTTTTTAAAGGTGACATATCATGCAAAATGGACTTTTTAATGGTTCTCTACCTGAAATATGTTTCCCTGGCATGTCTACAAACCCCCCGAGAATGAAAAAAATCCATTCTGCCCCTGTTTTGATTTCTCCACCTTTCTGTAAATGTGTGTGAAACGAGCCGTTTCAGACTTCAGTGTTTTTGTTACGTAACAACAATATCCGGTCTGTCACGGAGTCAGAGCTCGGAGCTTGTTCAGCCCATAGACTGTATAAAATAATACTGAATCCCTCCTCCGTTTTTCATTACCTGCACAAATGTGTGCTAACAAGGAGCTTAGGAGGGAGGCATGCTAGTTGTAGGCTGTCTTAATAAACATAAAGGTCGGTTTTACTCCCCACGTCTGCAGATTTGAAGATCTAGTGGATGATTTTTATTTATCATGGATAAGTGCTAGCGCTATTTAGCATAGCTACATAGCTACATGACGTAGCTGTAGCTGTGTACCAAGACACACGTCAACATACTGACAAATAAAACAACAAGAAACACTAAATCTGTGACCAATGGTTCAGAAAGGTCCTGCTGCCTTTCTGGTAGAGGTCGGTTTTACTACCCACGTCTGCAGATTTGAAGATCTAGTGGATGATTTTTATTTGTCATGGATAAGTGCTAGCGCTAGTTAGCATAGCTACATGTCGTAGCTGTACTGTGTACCAAGACACACATCGACATACTGACAAATAAAACAACAAGAAACACTAAATCTGTGACCAATCCTTCAGAAAAGGTCCCGCTGCCTTTCTGGTAGAGGTCGGTTTTACTACCCACGTCTGCAGATTTGAAGATCTAGTGGATGATTTTTATTTATCATGGATAAGTGCTAGCGCTAGTTAGCATAGCCACATAGCTACATGTTCGTAGCTGTGTACCAAGACACACGTCTACATACTGATAAATAAAACAACAAGAAACACTAAATCTGTGACCAATGGTTCAGAAAGGTCCTGCTGCAGGCGCCTCTCCGTCAGGATCAGATTCTGGATCAGATTCAGAGGGTTGAAGTAACGTGATCTCTGAGCAGCCGTGTATATCCAGCCAACATGTAAACATTAGATCAACGTGCTGGAGAGCCGAGGCACATCCACTTCCTGAGGGGGCGTGGTCAGAGAGAGAACAGAGTGTTCTGAGGAGGACTGAAGAAGAGGGCTTTTCAGGCATGCCAAAATCTGATTTCAAAGTGTTTTTTTGAGCATAAACTTTAAAGACATGTTTTGGGGACCTCTTAGACCAATATGTATTGATGAAAAAAGCGTGATATGTCACCTTTAAGTTATATTTCGGGGTTCTTTTTTGCCTTTATGGATAGGACAGCTGAAGAGAGACAGGAAATGAGGAGAGCCGAGTGGGGGAAGACATGCAGCAAATGGTAGCGGCCGGGAGTTGGACCAGCGACTTCTGTGACAAGGACTGTAGCCTCGACCGCTAGGGCACCAGCGCCCCCAGGATTTCAAACTTTTAAACAGAGAGATGAAGTTAAGAGTTTGATTCAGAGCTGCATTACAGTTGATACGAAAACCTAAATCACTCCACAGTGACCTGAACTCGGGGCTGTGAAAGCTTGCCTGAAGATGTACAACTGTTTTCTCATGAATTCATTTTGTTTTTGTGACCTTGAAAATAACTGACAAACAGCGAACTGGCTTGAATAACATTTTTATTAATTAAGTTATAGCTTAGAAAATTATCTAACACAAACTCACAAACAATGATGAACATGCACATTAGTATAGAACTCAAAATAGTTTCTTTTCAATATGAAAATACCATCCTACATGTCAGTATCTCACAGAGATAATTGATTAATACACCAGTATTAAGATAGGACAACACACTATATAAGAGCAATAAGGTTGTTTATAATGGCCATATTTTAAAAATATACGCAAGCTATTTACACTTCACCCTACAATCCTTTCTAACAGCACAGAAACAATGAAAACAAGCTGACCTTGTGGACCTTAATACTGTAGATATGTTGGTGTTCTGGTATCAATGGCCCAAACAGTTTCCCTTAGATTGTACTTTGTAAATGTAATTGGAGCACAAGGCCAGAAACATCAGGGCGGAGGTAAGAAACATTAAGTTAAATAACAATTGACAAGAAAACTCTGAGAAAACTACCACACATTGAAGCATTTTAACTTAATAGCCTATGAGTCTGACATCTGAATATGATGTTCGTATTTACGAATATTAATGGATATGCTATCACCACTCAGTTCAAGTATTTGCACTCAGAGCTCTGGGGCTTGGTCACACCAGAAAGTGGCATGCAATGTTTTTTTTCTGTATGCCTTTGTGGACTAGATGTTGCACTTTTTGGCAACAAATTCAAAGCCAGGATTGAACATTATAAGAAAAAAAAAAAATTTCAAGGTTTGATAGCCTTCCTGTTGCCAGTTAAGGCTCATTAGCATGTTAAATAACATGGTCGTGTCGTTTTTTTGAGTTGGTTATATTCCCTCTGAAAATGCTAAAAAATAGAGCGGACAGCGCAACACAGCAAAAAAACCCTCCTTTCTTTTTTTGTCCTCTCCAGGGTAAGAAATGAACAGACAGTTTGGTCAACAGCAATAAAGTTCATCAAAGCTGTTTTCCAAGCAGTTGTTTTACATGGCTTAACCCTGCCACACAAATAAAGCTACGGTCTGCAGCACTTCTATTGAAATGAGGTTTTTTTTCTGGCCATTGCATGTTGGCGTTTTAAATCCTGGTGTGACTGAGCTTCTATGATGCTGTAAGGTGTAGATTAAGTAAACAACCTGCCAATCATTTCACGTCAATGCTCAAAACCAAGTCCAAATGTAACAATACACTTTGAAATACTTAAAAAAAAAGATACACAATGACATTTTTTGCAAAAGCAAACAGTAAAAAAAACAAGCTTCTGAAGGTATAGCTGTGGAGGAGATCTGAAACCTCATTGACTATAACCCGACCAATCAAGTGCAATGTACATTAGTCAATCACGCAGCTAAAATGTGACAGCAGTAATAACAGGGCAGGAAAATCAATATCCCATTGACTATTCTGCTTCAGTCTAATCGACAAGCACAGAGCTTTATGGAACCCAGTCAAGGAGCAGACAGGACAGCCTTATTATGTTGGCTGTTTGGACTTTTTATGAGGGCCTCAGGGGTCCGCACACCTGTTCAGATGGCTAAGTGAGGACATCCAGTCACCTTGCATCAAGTTGTTGTGCTTTCATTCGACTTTGGGGAGGCGGAGATGATGAGCAGAGAGTGCAAAACACAGACAGTGACAGCCTCCAAGCTAATGACCTACCCAGTCCAGTGTTTGTCAAAGGCACAGTAATGTGTAGCAGTTCAAACGACGACTGTATACTTCCACATGAACACTGTCAGAACCAGAGTGATCACACCTTGACTCTTCCTCAGGATGGGAATAGCAGCTCCCTCAGCAGAGTGTCAGTGTTCTCTAACTGTTCACTCTTGTGTTTAAATAAATGGAGATGATGTCGGAGAAAAGGGACTGTCATTCTTTTTGCTCCATCGTGTGGCAGAGCTCCACCACAGCGGTTTTGACATCGATTGTTTTGATGCTTTGAAATCCCAAAAATCATGTCTCAAATGGAGGAATTAATTTGTAATACCACAGACAATTAAATACCTCCATTTGTTTTTGCCATATGTAATGTGTTTATTTTAGTAATTGCAGCTTCCAACCCTTGCTGTCTTCAATTCCTCTGTCCTTCCTACATAGTTTATTTAAAAAGAAAAGCCAAAGTTCCTCTTTTTCAACATATTTTTTGCTGCTTAGCATTGTGGAAAGGATAGGGAAGAAATGAAAGTTCAACGTGAGCTGTAGTGAAGGCACTGTTATCCTGTAGATCATTGTGCACTTGGCCTGCTGGACATCAGGGGAGTAAGGGGACGTGTTCTGTAATACGATAGAACACTGGTTGTCTAAATAAAGAAACAGAACATCGCACTAGGGATCACTTTGACTTAGTAACACCATGTCTCAATTCTGTACTCTTTCACTGGACTAAGAATGTAGTGTGTGATAAGCATTTATTATTTATAGGAGCATGAAAGGGAGAGCAAAATGCCAAGATGAATCAAGTATTGAAAAGAAGCCCTAAGCTGAGGATCCTGTGGCTCCCAAACTTACTTTATATTACGCCAGTGGCTTTGAGAAAGAGTTGATGTATATGTGTCTTTGATATATCTAACAAAGTCTGTTAAACTTGAGCCCACATGGGATCTTTTGGCCAAGTTACGTAGAAAATGATGGATTTCTGTTTCAGTTTTATCAATGGAGCTGGCTAAGCTAAAAGTACCTCTTTAAGACAGTAAAATATGGCTGCAACAAATGACTACAGGCGTATCTCCAGATGAGAAGTTGTCCTTAGATAAATTCTTGTGGGTTCACTTATTCAAAATGAAAACTGTGAGTTTAAGAAACCTTGACACAAGTCACAGTCACCAACTTTGGTATGGACTTCAGGTGTAGAATGATTTTTAAGGCAGTAGTATCTCATAAAATACCAAGAAGATTAGTCATGTGGACATCATAACCGCTAAAAGGGAAACCAGAGACAGTGGTACTTATGACGTTGGAGGAAAAACTAAAAGATATCATGCAATCATAAAACCACATCTCTATTTGGATGGTTTAAAATAAAATGACACAGTCCCTTTAAGAGTTCTGTTGAGTCCAGTCTTGCTCAGCTTTGAAACTGAAGCATGGGCCGTCTGCCAGTTCTGTTGATGGTTAACAAAGAGCAGGCTGACGAGGGAAGGGGAGGGAGGCTCTCTGCAGGCTATGATTAGACATCACCCAACGGAGTAGAGCAGTGCACTGATAAGGAGTGAGGAGAGGCACAATGGGCTGAGGTGGATCGCTCCTGAGCCCTGTGCTCCCATGCCTGCAAAAATGAGAGGAAAAGAACAAAACTGAGCAACTCGAACCAATCATTGCAGGAACAATCTCCGCTCTGCTGTGCTCTCCGCTGATGAGTCATCATGTATTCTTGAAAAGTCATCGTAAATCACATCCAACTGAAATGTTTTCAATGTCCACATTATGATAAAGTTCACATCACATGACGTGAGGAGAGCAGCAAACTGAGAGCCGCACTATTCTTCCCCAGCACATGGATGGGAGCACATTACTGCTTGATATGCTACAGCCCCATCCAGCCGGCCAACAGGGAATAATAACCCAATGGCAAAGATGGATGACACCGTGCATGCATATCTGAAGAGGTTGCATTTATGCATCTCAGAATATGCCTTTTACACATAATAGGAAAAGGATGCAGCCTTATCAGTGTTGTCAACTGCCAAGAGAAAATGATACATAGCCGGAAAAACAGCAACAAACTTACTTAATTTATGGATGTGAATGGGTTCACTGCCCGCACCTTCACCACCTTCACTCATGACCTTGATCTGAATGAGATAATTGTCACTAGGGGAGAGGTTGAGCTCTACGGTGGTTTCGTTGCTGAAGATAGAGTTGAAGTCGTTGTAGCGATGCCTCTTCAGCAGCACCTGTAGCAAGAGAGGATGATGAAGAGCAGATTCAAATACAAGAAGCATCGTCCTTCATTCTGAAGATACATCAGGGCTCTGCAACAAATTAGGACCTACCACATATCCAGTGACCTTTGACTCCGTCTCCACAGCCACTACGGGGTCCCAGTGAAGTGTGAGGGTGGAGCCAATCATCGTCCATTGTATATTGAGTGGTGCCCGATTAGGAGCTAGAGAAGAAACCAGAGCAAGAGATATATCAAAGGATGCACTTCAAAACTTTTTTTTTTTCCAAGTTGTTCCGCAAAGCCGATGCAGCATACATATCAATTTAGTAGAATTTCTGCTTCATAAAACTGGTCCATTTGAAAAGTGCTGCAGCAGAGAAACATAAGTGACTATAAACTCTAGGTAAGGCAGCCCTGAGAGATCAAAACACAAACTTAAAAAACAATACAATAAGGAAGAAATCATTAAGTTTCACAGCACAAAAGGAACTTTTAGAGATGGGCAAAGAATCAAAACTAGATAATACAACATAATACAGTAGAAAAAAATACAGATGGGATCTAGCTGGGACCTGTGTTGTGTTGCCAGTCTATATTTGATTTTTATAATTATAGCAGGATTGTATTTTTATATGCCATCTCTTATTTCTTTAATTCATCAATTGTTTGTCTAAGTATCTCACAGTAACTTTGCCTGCAACTGCTTTCTGACTTTTGCAAATTGGTGTAGACTCTTTTAAAGGAGACATATCATGCAAAATTGACTTTTTAATGGTTCTCTACCTGAAATATGTGTTTCCCTGGCATGTCTACAAACCCCCCGAGAATGAAAAAAATCCATTCTGCCCCTGTTTTGATTTCTCCAACTTTCTGTAAATGTGTGTGAAACGAGCCGTTTCAGACTTCCGTGTTTTTGTTACGTAACAACAATATCCGGTCTGTCACGTAGTCAGAGCTCGGAGCTTGTTCAGCCCATAGACTGTATAAAATAATACTGAATCCCCCCTCCGTTTTTCATTACCTGCACAAATGTGTGCTAACAAGGAGCTTAGGTGGGAGGCATGCTAGTTGTAGGCTGTCTTAATAAACACAAAGGTCGGTTTTACTCCCCACGTCTGCAGATTTGAAGATCTAGTGGATGATTTTTATTTATCATGGATAAGTGCTAGCACTAGTTAGCATAGCTACATAGCTACATGTCGTAGCTGTAGCTGTGTACCAAGACACACGTCGACATACTGACAAATAAAACAACAAGAAACACTAAATCTGTGACCAATCCTTCAGAAAAGGTCCTGCTGCCTTTCTGGCAGAGGTCGGTTTTACTCCCCACGTCTGCAGATTTGAAGATCTAGTGGATGTTTTTTATTTGTCATGGATAAGTGCTAGCACTAATTGGCATAGCCACATAGCTACATGTTCATAGCTGTAGCTGTGTACCAAGACACACGTCGACATACTGACAAATAAAACAACAAGAAACACAGAATCTGTGACCAATCCTTCATAAAAGGTCCTGCTGCCTTTCTGGTAGAGGTCGGTTTCACTCCCCACGTCTGCAGATTTGAAGATCTAGTGGATGATTTTTATTTATCATGGATAAGTGCTAGCGCTAGTTAGCATAGTCACATAGCTACATGTTCGTAGCTGTGTACCAAGACACACGTCGACATACTGATAAATAAAACAACAAGAAACACTAAATCTTTGACCAATCCTTCAGAAAGGTCCTGCTACAGGCGCCTCTCTGTCAGGATCAGATTCAGAGGGTTGAAGTAACGCGATCTCTGAGCAGCCGTGTATATTCAGCCAACATGTAAACATTAGATCAACGTGCTGCACAGCCGAGGCACATCCACTTCCTGAGGGGGCGTGGTCAGAGAGAAAACAGAGTGTTCTGAGGAGGACTGAAGAAGAGGGCTTTTCAGGCATGCCAAAATCTGATTTCAAAGTGTTTTTTTGAGCATAAACTTTAAAGACATGTTTTGGGGACCTCTTAGACCAATATATATTGATGAAAAAAGCGTGATATGTCACCTTTAATTTTATATGCCTTCTATATGTGCATGTGTTTTTTCCTTTAATATCATTGTATATAACAACCACACAACATTATGAAGCAACAGTAGCGCCACCTACTAGAAAAATGCTTCATATTTCTTGATTAAAGTTGTAAATTTAAGAGAATAAACTACTACATTTATGACAAAGTAGTCACAGAGTTTTTCTGTTATTTTGAATGGACGGATAAAAAAAAAAAAAAGTAGCCTGCAGCCACCTGAAGGAATGTAGGGCAACAGCTGGCCTCATTGTTTTTACCTTGTGAAGTTATACTTTAATATGAATTTCATAAAAATAACGGAATACTTAATATTTTAGCACATCAGCTCCACATTGCCATAAGAATCAAGATTATGAAACTATGGCTGTGCACCCTTCTGTAGCTGTTGAGTATAACTTCACAAGATGATCCACGTTCCTAATTTCAGTGCAGGCAGCTTCTCTGCTGACATCGCCTACATCGAAATAAAAAAAGCCTTAGCATGACTTTTGACCCCGCCCCCCCCCATTACTTACTTTAACTCCTCCTGTCCCATTAAAGTTACTAACCATAGACCTTTCTGGTGTCCCTGAGCTCCCTTGTCTTGTTCCTCTGGATCTCTGCCGTAAACGACCTGCTGCTGTGGACATGCCAGACTCCAGCTGCTAAAACTACTACAATCCGTCTCAGCACTATCATCTCTCTCTCTCTTCATCTCCCTCTATCCCTCTCTCCAACACGCTCTCAGCAGATGTGTGTCTAACATGAGTCTGGTCCTTCTGGGGGTTTCTGCCTGTTACAGGAAGTTTGTCCTTGCCACTGTAACTTGCTAAATGCTGCAAAGTGCTCTGCTCATGGTAGATTAAGATGAACTGAGTTCTGTCTGTAATATGGGACTGGATCTTATCCAGTCTTGATGTTGGGTTGAGTATGGTCTAGACCTGCTCTGTTTGGAAAGAGTCTTCAGATATCGTTTGTTGGGATTTGACGCTATATAAATAAAGATTGATTGATTGATTGATAATCCTCGTAAATTTAAGACTTTATTCTTGAAATCTAGATTTGTTTAGTTCTTTGATACTGCTGTAATCCTCCATCGTACCGCATATTATAACTCCTAACATTGTCTCCATAGAGTTTGTAGTGACAAGCAGTGCACGGCCAGCATGTCTCTTACCATGGATCATGAGCACAACCAGCAAAGTCAAAGAAATGCCATGCTTAACATGCTATTAATACAAACTCATCTTAGAGAGGATGAAATACTTAATGCAGGAGAGCCATTGGAAAAGCAAGCTCCCCTGTGGGACAGACTCACGTGGTCTCTTTGTGGTGGTGTTGATCGGCACTGACTGTGGCCCGGGGCCAGCCGTGTTGAAAGCAGCCACAGAGAGGTAGTACACTGTGTTAGCTTTCAACCCTGTGATATTAACCAGTGTGTAGTTTCCTGTTATGCGCACTTTTCCAACAGTGTCAGGCTTTGTGTCATCTTCCCAGTAAACAACCTATTGGCAACAAAAAAGTAATAATCAATCAAACAATTAAACTCCAGTTATGCACTTAATTGGTGTTAAAATGTCATGATACAATATTAAATGCTTTACTTTAACAGAAAAAGAGGGAGGGGAGCTGTTACGGATCTTTTCTCAGGAGTGTGGATACAAAGACAATCTTAAATCTTAATTCTGCACGAGGAAACTGAATATTAAAAGTGAAGATCGACGAATCTTACTTTTAAAAAAATGCTTAAATTAAATGAACTCTTCTCCTGTAAACAGAATGTAATGTGTGAACTGCTTCAGATTATTAGCCTCCATGTAAAGGTTGGGTAAACTAATCCTTACATACGTAAACAGACTTATTCAATACTTGCTCAGGGTTATCTTTAATAGTTGTGTATATGGTATTTAGTGACATACGATTGAAGTTGATAGATAATTAAGCTGAAGCAAAGACTGCTCTCTCTAATAACCCTGCTTTTCCAACATCCATAATCATGGATTGAGTTCTACATACAATATCTGCAGTCCTTATGGATCCAAAGAGAGTGGCTTAAATCCAGTCTGGGATTGGGTTGGAGGAATGAGCTTTGTGCTCTACCACTCTGCTATGGCAACTGGGAACTTTACGCTGAGGGCCAGAGGTGACGGATTTTGAAAGAGCACCAGGACAGAAGAAACACAGCACAGCCCTCTTTGTATCTTGAAAGGATGGGGGATTTTTATTTTTCCTCTTGTGGGTTTTCTTGCTATCATGCCAACAGTGTTGAGTTCATATAAAATAAAACTAAGTACATGGAAAGATGTGGTCAGATGTGATGAGTACGACTGAGAGAAAAAGTTTGTAGCAGCAAGTAAGCAACAGGAATGAGATAAAAAAAATGTAAGAAAAAAAATCACAACATACCTCATATCCAAGCACTCTTTCAGGAACGGCAGGGAGAACTTCCCAGATCACTTCAATTTGTACTGCAGACACGCTTCTGGTCTTAACCCTCTTAGGAGCCACACTGGGGACTGCAGAAATAGAGCCCCAGAAACTCAGGCACACATGGAGCACCATCACACACACAGCAAAAAGAGGAAGGGCGCAGAATAAGACCTGTGGTTTGGATAAAAAGCTATTTCCCCTTCTCTCTTTTAATGGGATCTGTGACTGACATGAGGAAAGACTACCTGCCCCCCAAATTCAATTAACAGAATACCTCCCTGACAGAGCGGTGCAGTGCGTGTCTGCTAGGATTTCCTGTAATCTACCAGCACAACTAATATCAAGCTGACATTCCCAGCTTGAGAGGGAAGGGGAATAACAGCAATGGGAAACTGTATATAAAATATATTTTATCATTACTATTCAAAGTTGTAGTTGTGAGAAAAGAGATTACAGCTTATTAAAGCTACTCTGCTGCCAAGCTGTCAACTCCTGTCTGTATCTTTCTCAGCTAAATATACACAGTAGGGATAACAGTGAAGCGCTTCTACCTCGTTGGTTATCTGTATGTACCTTCCTCTGCAGAATACACAGTAGCAATAGAGCTGAAGGGCCCCTCCCCCCTGTTGTTGTACGCCCCCACTTTCACATCAAAAGGCGAGAAGGGAGGGATGGTGTCGTTGCGGAAGACATAACGTGCCACGCCAGGTGCGGAGTTAGCGGCTCGCGTCCACATGACCGTCCCCAAAGCCCTGAAGGCGATGATGTAGCCAAAGCCTTCTCCGTTCTGCAGTTCCTCAGGAACAGGCTGGGAGCAAAACACAAAACTATAGTGATATTAAAAGGCATACAGAGCAAGAAACAGGCAGGTCTGTCACTGCACGGTGTCCTCACAGCTCCTCTTTGCTGTTACCACTCAGAACACTCAGCAGATCGTCCTCCCTGGAATGGCTATGTAATTGTGGTGAAAGTGCAAAGTCTCCAGAGGAAGTGCTCTCTTCCTTGCATTTGGAAGGATAAAATGGCTCTTGGAGGCTGAGTCAGAGGAGAGGTGTCTCGCTCTAATGAGGGTCATAAAATGGCTCCATTTAATCTTGCTCTATTAAGCAAAACTATTACTTGGCACAGTAAAATGTGACAGATGACTTACCTCCCATGTTATCACCAATTCAGACTTTGTGCCGCCTCCACCTCCAACATCAGTGGGAGCTGTATCAGGAACTGAGAGGTAAGGCCCAGAGGGGAACAATTAGAACACAGTTTACTGGGCTTCACAACAGTTCTTAGCAATACTTGTAGACATATGACAAAGCCCTGTTTCATAACTCACACCTCCTTCACTCTGTGCAAACACAAACACTTCAGTCAGCAGTGTTTATTGTTACGTCTTATTATATTATTCCATTTAAAAACACAAAGCCAAGATCTGTTGTACTGTTGTACTGTTCCTATCCTACTCTGATTCTGCTACTTGTGTTCTGGCCAAACTGATGGTGTAGGTGGAGAAGTACTCATGCATGTCTATATAGTGTTCTTTGCTGAGTGGAGAAACACATTTAATGTGTCATATCTGCAGCAGCATTGATGTTTGATGCCCATTATCATCCAGAGGGCATTATTGTTGGTAACAGAGATTAACATTACTTCATTAGCAAATAAATAAAAGTATAGATAAATACAAACAACTGTGGAAAACTGCAATATGTGTTAGTGCTTCACTACTGAACCGAATAAACATTCTCACAGAGTTGCCAGGGCTACAGGCCTTGAAATGTAAAATGATGTAGTTTCTGTTTTGAACAATCCTATGGCTACTTACTCTGATGTTTCCCCACTCTGTTTGATGCATTCATTTTTCTTTGATTAATCAGATGCCAGATAAAAAGGAAGCAAAGAAGCAGCTCCTTGATAGAAAATATACTCACACACATTGAATAAGCTACCTTTGAACACAGGACATTGTTTAAAACCATCTCAGATCGACTCCAGACAGATTAAGACAAACTATCACTATCTGCTTTTGGATAAGCTCTACTCCATAGGTCTTTCCTGGCATGCGTTGCTTTGGTTTAATGCTTATCTGCACAACAGAAAGCAATGTGTTGTTTTAAGAAGGTGCAGATCTGATATTCAGACTCAACAGAGAGGGGTCCCTCAGGGTTCTACATTAGGTCCACTTCTCTTCTCTATTTTTATTAATGATCTCCCACTCATTTTTTCTAATACCAATATTCAATTATATGCTGATGATACAATAATATATACATCCAAGCCATCTATATCTCAAATACAACAGACCCTACAGTCTAATTTTGATATTTTGCAAACTTGGTTGCTGGCTAATAAATTAATACTTAATAAGAATAAAACGTATTCCATGCTCTTTGGAGTGCGTCAAAACCTCAAATCAAAAACAAAATCTCAATCATTGGTGCTTAAATGTAACGATGGCAGATATCTTGTAAATGTTAATACATTTAAATACCTAGGTGTGTGGTTAGACTCTGAACTGAATTACAAAACACATATTGAGAATATTATTAAAAAAGTAAATTATAGTATTGGTGTCCTGTATCGCTCTAGGCATTGCTTTACATTCAATGTTCGAAAAAGACTAGTTTCACAACTCATTTTACCCATTATCGACTATGCTGACATCATTTACAGAAATACAACAAAAAATAATCTTCATCCTCTCGATATTATTTTTAATAGACTCTGCAGATTTATTTTAGGTTGTTCTTTTTTCACACACCACTGCATATTGTTTGATAGTCTCGGGTGGTTCCCTCCAGAAAGACGACGACTTTTTCACTGGTATCAGTTTATTTTTAAATGTTTTCATTTGAACTATCCCGATTGTTTGAAATATTATTTAATACCTCTCACCTCAAGTTATTCATTAAGAAGTTCTGATCACTTTCTTTTGACAGTACCATTTGCAGCCAAGGAAGTTGGTAAAAAAGCTTTTATGTTTCAGGCTCCTTTCGACTGGAATAACTTACCTTTAAATATTCGTTCTATATCTTCTTTTCCCTTATTTAAAAATTATTTGTTTTCCCATTTCAAAACAAACTGTCTATGTTTTCAGTAAAGCTCTCACTGTTCCTCTATTTCCTTTACTTATTTTTTATTCTCCTATATATTTTTTTCTTCATTTTTTTTTTAAATTTTTTTTTTTTTTATGACGATTATTGTTACAATTTTTTCTTTGTTTGTTTCGTCAATGCTCCTTTAGTTTAGTTTATTGAATTGTATTCTATTCTGTCCTTGTCGATTGTACCTTGTTTAAGGTTGTACCAAGCCCTGTTTTGTTTTTTTTTTGGTTGTTGTTGTTGTTGTTGTTATTGTTGTTTCTGTCGTCAAGTTGGTCTATTGTCTGACTGTTCGTGTTTTTTTTTTTGTGTGTTTTTTGTTTGTTTGTTTCTTCTCTTCTGAAGGATTCATGTTTTGTTGTATATTTTGTATTGCACTGTTTTCTATTTGTTATTGTCTGTCTGGGACCCCCTCTAAAACGAGATGGTACATCTCAAGGGGTTTATCCCAATAAATAAAATTTCTTCACAAACATTTCCAGGCGCTTTCTTTGACAGAGATGTACTTTGGACTTCTCCAGAATCATAAAAGCTTTTGCATGTGCTCGGGCTCATATAGCCTACTGTAAGTACAATATAACGCAAGAATATAGCAGAAATCTCAGGAAAGGTCTATTCATGGTGCTTTAGAGATCTTTAGAGAAACATTGATATCTATGTGTGTGCCTGCTGAAGGGCTGAGTTTCACATACCAGCATCCTCTGTCCTGGTCTTGGCTGAGGCTGGGCTGGGCTCTCCAAGGCCAACAGTATTACGGGCCACCACCCTAAACTCATACTCCACCCAAGCATTCAGACCCACCACTGTTGCTGTCAGCGTGCTACCACTGATTTCTTCAGGCACTGCAAATCAGACATTGATTCATTTTAAATCAGTTGCACTACATTTCAGGCAATTTTACACAGAACAATGCCTGTTTCTTTTTTATTTAATTTAATTACTTATTTTATCTTATAAATTGTATTTAATTCCCCAAATTGTACAAATCTGGATTAACCTTGGATTTGCTAAACCAAAGTTCATTCATACCAATGAAGCATCAAGGACAGACATGGCTGGAATAACAAAATTCACATAATATCGCTGATAGATTCTTCAGGAGTGTTTCATGGTACCTGTGTCTACAGCCTGCCAGCCCACAGTGAAAGGCGTCTGTGCCTGAAGGATGTAGCCAGTGATGGGGCTGCCATTGTCCATTCCAGGAGTCCAGGATAGCTGTGCTGTGCTGTCTGTAATTTCTTCCACCGCTACTTTGTCAGGAGGGCCCGGCGGGCCTAAATCAATTAAACAATGAGAAAGGTTACACTATGGCGATTAGCATTTCCAAGATGTATCCCATTTTCAAAGTCATGAAGATCTTTCAGCTTGATTCAGATCAAGGCCGACGCTGCACTTTTAACTAAGGGCCATGTTTTCATGTCTCATGCTCTGCATGCAGGTACTTTTCTCTCACTTTGTCTCGATGAGCCGGCCTACACAGAGATAACTTGGACTTATCAGCAGTGGAAATAGACACCAGATTTATGAGGAAAGGAATTTGGGGCTACATGGGAGCAATCGATAATGAGAAGAAGAAGAGAAAGAAAAGGACTGCTACACGTTTTTTCTGTATCATGTTTGCTCCACTGCTCAGTTATTCAAATAGGATCCATGATATTTTGCTGATGTGTAAATGAGCCAATTCCATAAATTCTCTGTGGCTAACATTGCCCTCTCAAAGCACCTGGGACAGCTATAGAGTTTGTTAAGGTAATGAAAACCAATGAAAATCACCATAGCAGGCTAGGTTTAAACAGCATATATCATCAACATTATCCAGCTGGGCCAGAGGTCACATCATCTAGTGTGAATGTGTGATTTTTTAAAATTCAGCATCACATATATCAAGTTACCAGAAGCTGACATACCTCTAAATAAAGTAGGGTCCTTATCCCATGTTGCATTGGGCAATATAGTGCTATATCATTTTAAAGTACACTTATTGATGGATTCTTAAAGGTGACATATCATGCAAAATGGACTTTTTAATGGTTCTTTACCTGAAATATGTTTCCCTGGCATGTCTACAAACCCCCCGAGAATGAAAAAAATCCATTCTGCCCCTGTTTTGATTTCTCCACCTTTCTGTAAATGTGTGTGAAACGAGCCGTTTCAGACTTCCGTGTTTTTGTTACGTAACAACAATATCCGGTCTGTCACGGAGTCAGAGCTCGGAGCTTGTTCAGCCCATAGACTGTATAAAACAATCCTGAATCCCCCCTCCGTTTTTCATTACCTGCACAAATGTGTGCTAACAAGGAGCTTAGGAGGGAGGCATGCTAGTTGTAGGCTGTCTTAATAAACACAAAGGTCAATTTTACTCCCCACGTCTGCAGATTTGAAGATCTAGTGGATGATTTTTATTTATCATGGATAAGTGCTAGCGCTAGTTAGCATAGCCACATAGCTACATGTTCATAGCTGTAGCTGTAGCTGTGTACCAAGACACACATCGACATACTGACAAATAAAACAACAAGAAACACAGAATCTGTGACCAATCCTTCAGAAAGGTCCTGCTGCCTTTCTGGTAGAGGTCGGTTTTACTCCCCAGGCCTGCAGATTTGAAGATCTAGTGGATGATTTTTATTTATCATGGATAATTGCTAGCGCTAGTTAGCATAGCCACATAGCTACATGTTCGTAGCTGTGTACCAAGACACACGTCGACATACTGATAAATAAAACAACAAGAAACACTAAATCTGTGACCAATCCTTCAGAAAGGTCCTGCTACAGGCGCCTCTCCGTCAGGATCAGATTCTGGATCAGATTCAGAGGGTTGAAGTAACGTGATCTCTGAGCAGCCGTGTATATTCAGCCAACATGTAAACATTAGATCAACGTGCCGGAGAGCCGAGGCACATCCACTTCCTGAGGGGGCGTGGTCAGAGAGAAAACAGAGTGTTCTGAGGAGGACCGAAGAAGAGGGCTTTTCAGGCATGCCAAAATCTGATTTCAAAGTGTTTTTTTGAGCATAAACTTTAAAGACATGTTTTGGGGACCTCTTAGACCAATATATATTGATGAAAAAAGTGTGATATGTCACCTTTAAAGTCAAGTCTCTCAATAGCACAGAATCCCGGCAGCAGTTATCAAAGAACACTTTTTTTATTATAACATGCTGAGAAAGTAATCTTTACAATAATCATGCAAGAGAAAATAAAAGCACACTCGTGAAATCAGTTGGTTGTCCTACCTTTGACAACCAGGATTGCAGAGGTGGACAGGCTCTCCACATCAGTGTCAACAACACAGACATACTTCCCCCCATGGTGCAGCTGAATGTTCCGAATCATCAGATCCCCTGATACACTCTAGAAAAGAATAGTTCAGTTAAAAGGAGGTTTGATCAGAGATGCTGTGCACTGCTTTAAAATGTGGCTCTTGGTTGTTGTCCAGTTTACAACTCTTTGCACAATCCCATCATCTCCAGGCCACTGGCTTTTTTTTTTTTCTTCATTTCTTCAAACAGTAACAACACACATGGCAGATGTACACTGCACAAATATTGCTATTGGCTGCCCTTTAGATACTACCCAGCCAACCAGCAGCCCAACCCCTTTACACAAATACGCCCGCAATATGCAGCGCAAACAAAGATAGGCAAGTCAATTGGAAAAACATCCCTAATTATTCTGTAATTACATAAGCTTAAGCATGGTGTGCGTGTATCTGGCTGTGATTATAGTATGTTTTATTTGGCATACGATGACTGAGTTATATGTGAACGCTTCTATGAAATTAGTAAAAATGGAGGCTGTTTTTTCTATTTTATTTTGTCAATAAACTTCAGGACAACATCAAAAACAATAATGTCCTTGTCTCTCCCTCAGCCCTTAGCAATATCACTGGACAATCATTTATGGCTTATTTGTTTAGACCTTTCGACAGTGGATTAATACACATCAGTAACGGGACAGTGTGTGTGGAATTGAGTTTCCATTAACTGCAGTGCCCATGTCCATCATGTTGAGCTGGTTATCCGGTACAACAGTTTGGCCAACTTAGCTCTTTAAACAGTGTGTGCACCACAAAGTGTCACACTCTCTATTGTAAGGGGTAGATTTCTTCAGGTTTGGTATACAAAGACAACTACATAACAAACTTTCACACTGTACCAGTTTTGTCTGTCCCATTCAACAGTTAATACTTATGCAAGAATGATGATATGTAGTGAACTTTTAAAAGGAGCTTTTGAAGAACAGTTTGAAGCAACTTTAGTAGGATTAGTTTATTGCTGGTTTGATTTGTTGAACTATAGAATGTACACTACATTTAAAAGTTTGGACACACCTTCTCATTCAATGGTTTATTTATTTAAATTTTTTGTTGACATTACTGAAGACATCAAAACTATGAAATAATATGGTTTTGCAATAATATGGATTACAATAGAGGTTAAATAGGGCTATCCATTGTGCTAACCCTACCTCTGAACAACACAACTGATGGTCTCAAACTAGGGGTGCAACGGATCAAAAAACTCACGGTTCGGATCAGATCACGGTTTTGAGTCACGGATTGGATCATTTTTCAGATCAGCAAAAAAAATAAAATAAATACAAATACAACTTTGTCCCTCCATTTATTTTGTAAAACGCTTTTAAACTGCCCATAAAATAAAAACAAGATTCAACTCAAAATTTACTGCTTGTGCAAAGCACCCTATCTGTGGGCCCGGTCCTGCCTCATTCACTGCATTTCATGGCATGGCAAGTGAAGGAGCAGAGGAACTTCAAAAGTTTCACTCCATTCTTCTTTCAATCGCTGATTTTCACCGTCCACTTTTATTTGAGCTGCAAACTGTGAACACAACGTTTTCGTGCATTCTAGGGTCCTACAGCTGGTAAAGTGCCAATATGTGAACTGCTCCATAAACAAAAGTGAAAGTTAAAAATTTCACTCGCAGCAGTGGACTCTAAGTGACCCAGTAACAGCCTGTCTGCGTAATGTTGACATGGAGACAAGTCCCGGTAAACAAGCGGTGACTCGACCAAAACACAAAGTGAAGGAATAACAGTTCGGGGCCCACAAATAGGCGGCCGGATGCGGTCCGCGGGCCACGTATTGACGGCCTCTGGTCTAGTGGGTGCGCGACAGAGTTTCATAACGTGGCTCAAGCACATTCAGCCTTCACTGTATTTCACAGGGAAACCAAAATGCTCCAATACATGTGACTTAAGAGATGCAGGAGGTGTTTCAATTTCCTCTGCTCCTTCACTTGCCATGACTACCGCTGCTCTTGACGAGCGAGTGTGGATTGAACATGCGGTCATTAAGTGAACACGCGCAACTTTTTTCATCAACCGATCCGCGGACCACGTCCGTGCCGAACCGTGGAGAGGCATCCGTACGGATCACGGATCAACGATGATCCGTTGCACCGCTATCTCAAACACATTAAGAAGGCAAGTCATTCTACAAATGAACTCTTGACAAGTCTCATATTAATTAGAAACCATTCCAGGAGACCACTTCATGAAGCAGACTGAGAGAATATCAAGAGTGAGAAAAGCTGTCATGAAGGAAAAAAGGGGGCTACTTTACAGAATCTAAAATATAAAACATATTAATGTTCTTTCAAAGTTTTGATGTCTTCATTATTAACCTACAGTGTTTAAAATAATTAGAATGAGAAGGTGTTTCCAAACTTTTGACTGGCAGTGTATTTCCTTTTAAATGAAACAATTTATGCCTAAGTAAAAATAAATGTACCATTTATATCAACATAGGTCATTCGTATAATATCATTCCTTTCTCATTCTGATTGTTCATGCAATCCACCCTGTTAAAGTCACCTCTAGAAGCGGCCTGCCACATAGCTTGTCAGCGAGTGAAAAGTGTACTGCAAGTCACCTGAGGGGCAAGCAAGGTAAAACTCACCGCAGTCAGAGCAGATTTCATTACCCCTCGCGGCTAATTATCATAGCGTCAACTCCACAGCAACTGGGACAAAGCAGAGCCGAGCAGAGTGCCACCTGTATGCTGCTACAGGCTAAAGAGATCACTTCTCCTGCTGTCTTTTCTCTTTTCCCTCTTTTCAGTTTCTCTCATTCCTCCCAACAGTTTTTTTTGTGCATAGCCTTGCCATGTTTGATTCTCTTTCCAATGTCAGCCACCACCTGGTCGACCTAAGTGCTTGCCATCGTGAGCGAGGCATCCTGCTTGGCAAGAATGATGTGATGAGCAGATTTGCTTTAATTATGTTAATTAATTCATTAGAAGCTGTTGAGCAGCGTGCTGGTAATCTCTCCGGACAGGGGAAACAGGTTCTATGAAAACTATATCTCATTATATGCCTACGCACAGTTCAATGTCATTGGTAATTGCCATTTGCGTTCATGGAGTTGGACATTTTTGTCCACATCACTGTAAGGACATTAAGATATGATATCAGCCTTTAACATGACAATGACGAAGATCAGGCAACTGACTGTGGAGGATAAACGGCATAATAAAATAAAGACATTGTTCAGTTGGTATTACCATTCATCAAATGGAACACATTTATAATCATTCCAAAAGAGGAAGCATTTCAAATGAAAATATCCTGGTGCCAGGACTGTACTTGGTGAATGCTAGTTGGGTTATTACCTCATTATTTTTGGGGCATTCATATCAGAAAAGGTAAAGATATTCAAATGTATGCAAGTGTAAAGGTATTCAATTAATGTCCTCCCTAGAAGCAAGGGAAATTAGAGCTCAGAAGATGAAAAATATGAATACTTTATAAAGTGATTATCTTCTGTTTGACTGAAATTATATTTCACCAATACATCTTCAAAACTGCAACACAGGGCGACTCATACAGAAGCCAATTCAAAAGGTATGGCTCCTTGCATCGACTTGATAGTGACAGTCACTGCAGCTTTAACTGCGTATGAAAGAAAGAGTGTAAGAGTTCAATTCTTTATATTTGTGTTTATTTTGATCTCTTTGAAATTTCATCCTCTGCTGGCCACTTGGACACGTCTAAATGAACCAGTTTTAACACATATCCCTGCGTGGGTATCTTTGGTGTCTAAAGAAGCCCTCATCAGGGCAGTGAACCATACCCTTGTTCATCACAGTGTGGCCCAGTTAATCCTACACAGCCAGAAAGTAGTTGAGTTAAATGCTTGAGATGACTCACCCCGCCCACTCTTTCAAAATGGTCGCTGTCTCGCTGGAAGTCTACGAGCTGTCCGTTGAATGCCCATGAGAAAGACACATCTAGAGCTGGATCACAAGCAATCTGGCAGGGTAACACGATGCTCTCGCCAACAATAATCTCCATGTTAGTGGGCCTCATGGTGATTCTGGTGGGCTCTGGCCAGACAACAGAGGACAACATAGCATGTTAATTTCTCTGCAACAAAGACCTTGAACACTGCTGTGATGCTATAACCTCCAGTGACAGCTGAATCTAGTTGCCATCACCAGTTAATATGTATACTCATTTTAATTAGCACTTAACTCCAACCCTTTCCATTAGCGGCACTTAATAATATCTTAAGTTCATACTATGTGTTCCTTGATCAAACTGAAAGATAATGTTTGAAATAGTATTCCAGGGATGGAAGCATATCCTCATTGGTTACTGTAGAGGAAAGATCACAGTTATCAAAGTCTCTGACATTAACTGGTTTACAGCACACATCCACATACACAATACACAATACACATTTAAATACACATCTGAGCGGATGAAAATCGTATGTGGAGTACCTCAGGGATTCATTCTGGGGCCTCTGCTATTCAACATCTACATGCTCCCCTTAGGTCAGATAATAAGAAACAACCAAATAAAATACCATAGCTATGCAGATGACACACACATTTACATCACCATATCACCAGGGGATTATAGTCCCATACAAACACTGAGTAAATGCATTGAACAAATCAATGACTGGACGAGCCAGAACTTTCTTCAGTTAAACAAAGAAAAAACTGAAATGATTGTTTTTGGAGCCAAGGAAGAAAGGTTAAAGGTTACTGCTCAGCTCCCATGTGCAATGATGAAATGTTCAAACCAAGCCAGAAACCTTGGTGTAGTCATAGACTCAGACCTTAATTTCAGCAGCCACATTAAGACAATTACAAAGTCAGCCTACTATCACCTTAAGAAAATATCAAGGATTAAAGGACTTATGTCTCAGCAGGATGCAGAAAAACTGGTCCATGCATTTGTCTTTAGCAGACTAGACTACTGTAACGGTGTCTTTACAGGACTCCCTAAAAAGTCCATCAGACGGCTGCAGCTCATACAGAATGCTGCTGCTCGAGTCCTAACAAGGACCAAAAAAGTAGACCACATTACTCCAGTTCTTAGATCCCTACACTGGCTTCCTGTCTGTCAGAGAATAGACTTTAAAATCCTGCTGATGGTTTATAAAGCACTGAATGGTTTAGGCCCAAAATACATTGCTGATCTGCTACTACTTTATGAACCACCTGGACCTCTGAGGTCATCAGGTACTGGTCTGCTTTCAGTCCCAAGAGTCAGAAGGAAACAAGGTGAAGCAGTGTTTAGTCATTATGCACCACATATCTGGAACACACTCCCTCAAAGCTGTAGGTCTGCTCCAAATCTCACCTCTTTTAAATCAAAGATTAAGACTTTTTTATTTGCCACTGCCTTCCTATCTTAGCTCATTTTAACTCACTTTAAATTAAAATTGTAATGTAATTTTTAATATATTTCTAATTTTCCTTTTCTTTTCTGTTTTATCATTTTAATTGTGTTCTTTTATGCCTGTCTGAATGTCTCCAATGCTTTTAATGTTTTACTGTAAAGCACATTGAGTTGCCCTCGTGTATGAAATGCACTATACAAATAAAGCTGCCTTGCCTTGCCTTGCCTTACAGTTAGTGTTTGAGAAGAGTGGAGGTAATGTGAAAACCTGACCGAAAACTGGATGAGGTACAGAGCGCTGTTGCTCTCTTCACAACAATTTTGTATGATTTCCACCATATTTGTATTACTAAAACTTTTGCTGTTAATGCCACATTTGCTACAAAACTTGTAAAGAAAAAAAAATATTGTCAAGCCAAAAATAGCTGATAGATAGTTTACCTTTACATACTGAAAACTTAAAGCTTTCAATTTGTAGGCAAATGTCTATGGCAGCTTTTTAACCATGACAAGACGCAGCTTGTTAAGGGTTCATATTTCTTTATGTCCC
The DNA here is from genome assembly GCF_009762535.1 of Notolabrus celidotus. NCBI lineage: Eukaryota > Metazoa > Chordata > Actinopteri > Labriformes > Labridae > Notolabrus > Notolabrus celidotus. The sequence goes on along the minus strand of NC_048272.1, from coordinate 39,788,737 downwards.
AAGAAGGTATCTTGAAAGTAACACGGGACTTCCACCAGATCCATGTCCGGTCCGTCGCCGATCGGCTGAGATCCGGCTCCAGGACCGCCGGACAGCTGGAGTCATGTGACAGAGGTTTCCCACTGTAATCACTAAATCAAGGATTCTCCTCCCCCTCTCCTCATCCATGTTGTCTTTCTGGTCCTCTGAAAACCTCTGACCTGTTGACTCCAGGCCTGGCTTCGCTCATCATGACAGTTTGTTGTTGTAGTTAAGTGAAACACAATCTGGTGATAACACAGAGTTTTATTCTGAAACTTAACCGCCGGATCAGAGACGCAGCCTGAACGCAACGGAGCGGATCAAGTGGAAGTTAACACATTGACTAGAGTAGAAATTTATCAGATCCAGTGCCGTGACAGATCGGAGATGGACCGGACATGGATTTAGTGGAATTTGGCTGTTAGAGTGGTTTTAGATTGGTATGCTTTCACCTGTGTCTTTTTAGCATTGATAGAGTGCTAATTAAAATGGAAAGGGTTAGGATAAAGGACAATAGGACCTGAATGTCTGCATGTACAACATAAATTACCACCAGGGGCCACCAAGCCCAGTTTTGCAAAAGGATAGGGAACAGGAGAACACATTTAGCCTTACTCCAACGTTAATGACAATTCTTCAATTTGCATATCATTATGTGTTGGAATCCACTGTCTGTCAAAATCAAGGACCAGTCAGCCCTCTTTTTTCTGCCTTTCCCTTTAAAGCTATTTGCTCATTTTATCTCAGAAGAAAATATGCTTGTTAATATATATTTAAGGACCTTGAGCTGCCTCCTACTAATTAAAATTTCATTCAGTTTGAAACATTAAGGGGCCTAATTTACAAAAAGATTGCCTCTTACACCTAAGCAAATAAGACAAAGGACGCCATTTCATTCACAGAGTGCATGCACAGGGTTGAATGAATACCCCCCTGAACTGCAGGTCATAGTGTCTTTGTACTCCAGTGGTGTTTGCACATTTTAAATTGTGCATAGGCTGCTCAACTTTCGTTACAACAAGCTGTGAGCCGTTCTCAGCCAAAACGGAACATTCATTGATCTCGGATCGACAAATGGTATCCCAGGCATGAAATATAAACATGCTAAATTAAAGAGTTTAACAAGTGACTTACAGTCAAAAGCCAATCAGCCACGGGGCGCTGGTTTTGCTCGGTAAGAAATGTAGGTACCCTATAGGTGCGGAGGCTACAGTCCTCATCCCACTTGTCATGGTCATGTTGGGAAAAAATTGTGGAAGGAGAACCCAAGTGCAGATTTAAAATAATGGGTTTTAATAAATAAAACAACAAATGGTATAAACAAAACTTACTAAAAAGGCTAAGAAACTAAATCCAAACGAAAACACTGGAAACACAAGAAAAAAGAAACTAGGAGAGACAGACAGTGTTCCAACACAGGGCAGGGGGAGCAGAGAAACTCAATACACAGTGATTAACACAGGTGTGAACATAGGACACAGGTGAAACTAATCAGGGTATTCACAAAAGGAGATGACACACACAAGGACAGGAAGTAAAACCAAACTGGAAACACAGGGATCAAGAACTACAAAATAAAACAGGAAGCACAAGAAAATACAACAAGAGACATGGATCACTAAACACAATGGAGATAAAGGATTATATATACAGAATAAACATGTGTAGGAACCAAGGCTATAACTAAACTAAACCTCAACTCATGATAGTCACAGGATCTGTGGTTTTTGCCTGTCCAATGGTGGCTAAAAGCCCCAAAAACAATAACAATAAAATCTGTCCCAAATGAATGCATGACAGCTTTTCTTAAATGTTAAACAGCACCGGTGCAGGGACACACTATTAGTTCTGCTGCAACATTTTGGGTGAATTTAACCCTTTGCATGCGCTTAATTTGACCGGGTCTCTTTGTCTCATTTACACAGATTCATAAAATCCACACAACCCTTTTGTGGACCAGGACCTTAGTTTGTTTGTGCAATAAGTGTAACTGGTGAGGGTGTGTATTTATGATATATACTTGTGTTTACTGTAGAGCATGTAGTGTAATAAAGAACTTTGAGTGGTCAATGCCTATAAGGGTTCTATATACTGTAATGTCTCAAATGTAAGACAGGTTTTTTTCATCCTTGAGGTACACTCAGAAAACAGTGGGATCGTCAAATATTCTGGGTCTAGACCTTAAAATACAAGTGTATTGACACCAGCTGTCACTCACAACTGCAATGCCACAGGGATGAAAGATGGAGAAACACAAGACTGATGGGTACAAAGCAGGCCAATTATTCATAAAGTGAGCATAGTTATGATGCAGCCAAGAGATATGGTGTCAGAGCGTTATGCTCGAAGATGGTGTGCCCAAAAACACTGTCTTAAAATACACTGTCAGAGAAAATGTTACTGTGGGGTCATTAAAGAACAGCCCCAGCCTTAAGAAATTGACATAGAGCATGATTCCATAAAACAGACAGAAAGCATACCCATCACCAGAGGAAAGCAGAGGCTATGGTTGTTTTTTAAATTGAGGTGGATGGTGCTAATAACTAGAAAATCATTGGTTATTTTTGATGGTATTTATGGTAGATACCAGTACCACAAGTACTTCATTTACACATGTGATTGAATTTTAATTACATTTAGATGTAACATGTTAAAATAGAATGAAAACAATGTATTTGAAATGTTTAGAGACAAAATATCATGTTTTATTGAAAGTGTTCCTATTACTGTTTTTTTATTTTTTAAACAAGATATGGTGTTCAAAAAGTATTTTTCCAAAAACAGATTTTGAAAATAAGCATAGAGACATCTTACATTCAGACCGACATGGTGTGTGCAGTCCATTTCCATCTGTGTTGCACTCACCGGTGATCAGCAGCCTCCCTGTTGTGCTCGCTGTCCCAAACTGATTCCTAGCAAAACATGTGTAGCTGGCTGCATCCTGTTTGGTCACGTTGACGATCTTCAGGGTCCCATTGGGAAGCAAAGTAATCCTGAGGGAAGCAGAATACTGTTACTGTTTTTTTTTTTTTTTCTCTTGTCTGCATATATATTTCTGGTTTGTGTCATGTTTGTCACAAACTGTCAAATATTCATGCAATTTATTCTTGCAGCAAAAGAAAAGAAAGAAAACATGTTTCTTCTGTGCTTGTGACTGTGTGCATGCAACCATCACCATCCCTCTTAGAACTCTGGCCTATCTTTTATTGGCAGCTAATATCATGTTCTGTAAAAGAGGGCGTGCACACCTAGGTGGGCCAAAAATAAAAATAAAAATTAGAGAAAGTGAAAGAAAGATTACATAAGGATATACAAAGGGACAGGGAGAGAGAAGGAGAGAGAGACCTAACACACTTAGATGGAGAGGGACCATCTCACCATGATGCCAAAAAAAAAATCCGTGGGGTGATACTAATGATTAAGCAACCCTTAGTGTCCACAATCATTACTGAAGCTTGGGTCGCAGAGGGTTGCCACCGTGCTGTGTTCTATTTGTGTAAGAAGACCACCACTGGTGCAGATGATACCACTTGGGTCAGATCAGCCGAGCGGTACAGCTCGGCACCCGGGCCGCGAGAGCAGTCAGACCGAAGGACCCAACCCGCCGCGGGAGACCCAGGCCAGGGGACAAGCCAAGGACCCAGACCGGAAGCAAGCAGGTACTGCCGGAGCACCCAGGGCGACCCCCAGGTCACCCAGTAGGAGGAAAGGGGGGCGAGATCCCGCAGCCCCCCCAAGGGACACCCCCACAACACCGCCCCCACAGCCCCCCAAGACAGAGCCAAAGGAGCCACCAGGGCCGAGGGGGCCCGGCACCAGGAGCAGACAGCCAGGCAGACGGGCAGGACCAGGACCAGAGCCCACCAACCGGCGCGCCGGAGCGGGGGGAGGGCGGAGGCGGCAGGGCCAATCCCCCCTGCCCCCCCCAGACGGCCCGACCATTCCCCCCAGCCACGCCCCCCACCCACGCCCTGCGACTGATGGACCAGGCCGCGGGGGCATGGAGGGACACCCCAATGGCTGCCGTAGTAACACCCCTCCAGCCACGCACCACCCCACCCCCCCCAAGAGGACCGCGAGGGAACCCCGGGAAACCCGGCCCCGAGGGCAGCCGCGGACCAGGCCCCCACAGGGGAGGGGGCAGCAGGGGGGCGGAGGGTGACAGGGACACCAGCCACCCACCCAGCCCCGATGGACCCCCAACGAGTAGGGCCGAGCCAAACACTAAGGCCCCGCCAAACCTGATCTGTGTGTGTGTGATATGATTTGAATTTTGTTTTGTTTGTTTTTTTGTTGTATGTATGTTTGCTAGTGAGGTGGTAAGGTTGTAAGAGTATTTCTAATTATTTTCTCTTTCATTTGAATGTTCAGGGTGACCCGCCACCCCGGCTCAGTGTCGGACTAAAACTTGGCTCCATATGAGTATTTGATTATGTCATGAGTCAATGTTTAGTTTAGTCCTTGTGTTTCATGCCTTGGTTCCTCCCCGTGTTTATTCTGTATTAGTTCTCCTTTGTCTCCCTTGAGTATTTAGTGATCCATGTCTCTTGTTGTACTTTCTTGTGTTTCTTAGTCTTGTCTTGTGTTCTCTGTTCTGTAGTTCTTATCCTTGTGTTTCCAGTTTAGTTACCTTCTGCTCTTGTGTGTTTCCCACCTTTTGTGATTCCCCTTATTAGTTTCACCTGTGTCCTGTGTTCCACACCTGTGTATTTAGTTCCTCTGTTTCCCCTGTCCCGTGTTGGATTATTGTTCATCTTTCTTGTGTTTAGTTTGTATGTCTTCTCTGTGTTCTCTCTGTGTTTCTTTTCTTATGATCCCTATGTTTTATTTGGATTTATTCTTGGACGTTTTTTAGTAAGTTTTATTGGTACCTTTTGTTTATTAAAACCTTTTTGTTTTAAAATCTACTCTTGGGTCCTCCTTGAAGTCTTTCCCCCAATGTGACCGATTAAATATTGAACAACAGAATCACTGAGTGACCAAACAAATATCTAAAATGTTCTTTATGCTGTAATGGTCAGTAACATTACTCTGCCACTCTAAGGTAAGGTAGCCAACTTTCTCACTACTAAATAAGGGACAGGTGCACGGTGCCATGGTGGTGTGAGCATGATGTGTGAATTCAGCTTTTTACATCAAAAAAAACAGACAAAAGAAAAATTTAATGCAAAGGAGGAGTATAACTCACCAAATTAACTTTTTCCATGGATAGTTTTTGCTGCTCTTCACTGACTCAAGCACTCTTTTGTACTTTTGCACAGCCAGAGACAAGTCCTTACATGACAAGTCACAGTTTACAGATATTTGAAGTTCATGTTTGATCAGCTTTGTGCTGCATCTGTTTCTTGGGTCTGACCATTTAATGGCCATCAGAGAGAAAATCCTCTCCACACCTTTTTTGCAGGTGTTATTGGCACATGATCCACTGTGGTTTTATCTGATCTAGGATCTGTAGAGTGAAGTCTGCTGTATTTGCAAGAGTTAATAGTCAATTGAGGTCCCGTATGAAACAAACCAATTTAGTCCAATATACGGGATGTCCCGGCTAATACGGGACAGTTGGCAACCCTAGTCTGAGGTCATTAATAAGGGTATTTAAAGGTGACATATCATGCAAAATGGACTTTTTAATGGTTCTCTACCTGAAATATGTGTCCCTGGCATGTCTACAAACCCCCCAAGAATGAAAAAAATCCATTCTGCCCCTGTTTTGATTTCTCCACCTTTCTGTAAATGTGTGTGAAACGAGCCGTTTCAGACTTCAGTGTTTTTGTTACATAACAACAATATCCGGTCTGTCACAGAGTCAGAGCTCAGAGCTTGTTCAGCCCATAGACTGTATAAAATAATACTGAATCCCCCCTCCGTTTTTCATTACCTGCACAAATGTGTGCTAACAAGGAGCTTAGGAGGGAGGCATGCTAGTTGTAGGCTGTCTTAATGAACACAAAGGTCGGTTTTACTCCCCACGTCTGCAGATTTGAAGATCTAGTGGATGATTTTTATTTGTCATGGATAAGTGCTAGCGCTAGTTAGCATAGCTACATAGCTACATGTTCATAGCTGTAGCTGTGTACCAAGACACACGTCTACATACTGACAAATAAACAACAAGAAACACAGAATCTGTGACCAATCCTTCAGAAAGGTCCTGCTGCCTTTCTGGCAAAGGTCGGTTTTACTCCCCACGTCTGCAGATTTGAAGATCTAGTGGATGATTTTTATTTATCATGGATAAGTGCTAGCGCTAGTTAGCATAGCCACATAGCTACATGTTCATAGCTGTAGCTGTGTACCAAGACACGCGTCGACATACTGACAAATAAACAACAAGAAACACAAAATCTATGACCAATCCTTCAGAAAGGTCCTGCTACAGGCGCCTCTCCGTCAGGATCAGATTCTGGATCAGATTCAGAGGGTTGAAGTAATGTGATCTCTGAGCAGCCGTGTATGTTCAGCCAACATGTAAACATTAGATCAACGTGCTTGAGAGCCGAGACCACATCCACTTCCTGAGGGGGCGTGGTCAGAGAGAAAACAGAGTGTTCTGAGGAGGACTGAAGAAGATGATTTTTCAGGCATGTCAAAATCAGATTTCAAAGTGTTTTTTTGAGCATAAACTTTAAAGACATGTTTTGGGGACCTCTTAGACCAATATATATTGATGAAAAAAGCGTGATATTTCACCTTTAAAGCTGGGGTTGGTTGTCAGATTTAGATACACTTTTTGTTGTACTGGTTAAAATTATCTTTATGTCCCAATGGCAATCAGTACATAATGTGTTCTTAAAAAAGAGTGAAAAAAAGCTGCTATCTACAGCCAGAGTAAACCTGGGAAAACACCAGCTGATCCCTGCCATCAGGAGCCAAATGAGGAAACCAATCAATTCCTGTCCTGCTGTTCTGCCCGCATCCTGCGTGTACATTTCATGTTTGTTTGTGTTTTTAACTTTCACTATGAGAATGTTTTGGTGTTTTCTTACCGCTGAGTGAGACATGAGTTCATGTCGTGCAGAACACAAACGATGTGCTGAGGACCGGTTTTGAATCAGTCGCCATCATATGGTTGCAAATCAGCGGCGCTCGTGCATGTGAGCGGGAGCGTCGTTTTGGAGGAGCTCCAAGGGGAGGGGTTAGACGGAGTCCTGAGGAAATGCTACATTCTAATTCAAGCTAGTTTTCAGTGACTACCAACCCTAGCTTTAAACAAAGCACAAAATGCAAAAGTGTGTAATACAGTGCTTAATGAACGCAAGCTTTGCCACACACAACAGTGCACTGTAATGTTTGTAATAACCATAGACTGCTAATAAACAGCTCAATTAGTTTGAATTCTATTAAATCATCTATTGTCTCAACGTTGCATGTGATACTATCAGTCAGAAGAGAATGATGCTTTGCTTTTCACTGAAGGAAGACTTGCTTTGTGAACTGAAGCTGTAACTTACCACAGCGATCAGCAGCTGTGGCCACAACTCACAATTGTATGACAAATCAAGAAGCCGACATATACTGTATGATACTGGTCAAATGGCATGAGCTGCTTTGTTTAGTGTGTGGTTTCCTTGTGTTATAATCTGTCATTGATTTCATGTTTTATTTTCTAGAGTTACCTTGTTGTGTTTCAAGCATGATTCCTCCCTGTGTGTATTCTGTGTTAGTTATAACCTTATGTCTTCCTTTGGTTATTAGTGATCCATTATCCATGATTAGTGTGTGTGTGTGTGTGTGTGTGTGTGTGTGTGTGTGTGTGTGTGTGTGTGTGTGTGTTTCTTAGTCTAGTCTCTTGTGTGTCCTGTTTTATTTTGAAGTTCTTGATCCCTGTGCGCCTGATTTAGTTTTACTTCCTGTCCTTGCATGTTTACCTTCTTTTTGGTGAACCTGATTAGTTTCACCTGTGTCCTGTGTTCACACCTGTTGCTTGTAACCCTGTGTATTTAGTTTCTCTGTTTCCCCTCTCCTGTGTTAGATCATTCTGTCTTTTCCAGTGTTTCCCATCATCTCCAGTGCTAGCTTCTCTACACTGGCTCCCAATAAAATGTAGAATAGAATTTAAAATCCTTCTTTTAACCTACAAAGCCCTTAAAAATCAGGCACCCTTGTATCTTAAAGAGCTCATAGTGCCCTATTACCCCATCTAGAACTCTACGCTCCCAACATGCAGGCTTGCTAGTTGTACCTAAAATCTCTAAAAGTAGTATGGGAGGTAGAACCTTCAGTTATCAGGCCCCTCTCCTTTGGAATCATCTACCAGTCAGGGTCCGGGAGGCAGACACCCTCTCCACTTTTAAGAGTAGGCTTAAAACTTTCCTTTTTGATAAAGCTTATAGTTAGAGCTGGATCAGACTTGGACCAGCTTTTGTCATGCTGCTATAGGCCTAGACTGCCGGGGGAACTGGCACACTGACACACTGGGATCTTGCTCACCCTCTTCCCCCCAACCCCCTCATCACTTACTTTAACTCTGCCTGTCCCATTAAAGTTACTAACCATAGACCTTTCTGGAGTCCCTGAGCTCCATTGTCTCGTAGGTTCCTCTGAGCTGCCGTAGACGTCCTCCTGCTGTGGACGATCTGGACTCCAGCTGATACGGACGTGCTGGACTCCAGCGGCAACAGCTTCTACGACTCGTCTCATCACTATCACCTCTCTCTCTTACTCCCCTCTATCTGTCTTTCCAGACCCAACTCAGTCGAGGCATGATGGCTGTCTAACATGAGTCTGGTTCTGCCTGAGGTTTCTGCCTGTTAAAAGGAAGTTTTTCCTCACCACTGTAACTAGCTAAATACTGTGATGTGCAATGCTCATGGTGGATTAAGGTGGGGTCAGACTGAGTCTTACCCTGTCTTGGTGTTGGGTCTCTGTTCATAATTTGACATAGTGTGGTCTAGACCTCCTATGTTTGTAAAAGCGTCTTGAGATAACGTTTGTTGTGATTTGGCGCTATACGAATAAAGATTGATTGATTGATTGATTGATGTCATGCCTCCTGTGTTGTACACCCAGTGGTTCTCTCCTGTTTTCTTTGGAACATTTTCAGATTTATTGGACATTTTTGTACGTTTGGTTAGTACTTTTTACCTAGTTTTCTTTCGTTCTTAAATTCTCAATATTCTGCAAATGGGTTCTTCTTTGTCTTTACTAATCGTGAAACAAAGAGCTTTACATCCCGGGTTCTTCCGTCGACTACAGGCAAATGTAGCCCTAGCGAAAGTTCAGACTGGAAGACTATAAAAGCAATCACAGCAGTTGTTTAGCTCTCCTGTCCCTCGTTCAATAGCTCACCCACTTCCAGCTGCATGCTCCGGACACTGTCATTGGTTAATCAGCAGCGGCTGTCATCCAATAGCTCAGTGGCACGCCCTCATCGTCAACCTATCAAGTTTCTGCTGTCTTTTTAAATGCGTCTCTCTCTCTCTCCAGCTAATTCCTTCTTGCATTGATGGTGCGCACCCCTCCACCTCCCCATATCCACCTGGTCTGTGCAAGTCTTCAATTCCTAGAATTCATCAATCACCACCACCAGTGTATGGACTCTAGGGCGATTTTAAAGTGAAATTATAAAAAAGGAAACTGCTGCTGTACTCAATAAGAAATAACACAGAGAAGTAAATGGTAAATTGAAAATGGACTGTGCTGTGGAGCACATTAGTATAAACTGATACCATTAACACACTGGAAGGAGCAGCACGGGGGGCAGTTCAGGGTTAAGTGTCTTGCCCAAGGACACTTCGGCATGTGGACTGCGGGAATCAGCAGGGTTGAACCCCCGACCTGCCGATTGAGAGACTACTGACTGTACCACTGAGCCACAGCAACCCAATACATAAAATACTACACTGAGCACTGATTTACACAACATACGTCTCGTATGAGTCTCGTATCTGATGAGATATCTCTTCTTGCAAATCTGCATGAAAGGCTTTGTCTTTGCAGATTTGTTGTTTTTATTAACCGATTAATGGAGCATATTTATTTTAGACAATTAATGCAGCGGCTTCAAATGTAATTCAAAATGCATTGTTCTGTTTGAAAGGTTTATGTTTAACAGCTGCTCCATTTCCTGAGCTTTTATCTTCTTAAATATATCATGCATGCAGTGTTGATGCACCAGCTAGCATCTTCATCCCTCACACCTAAGGTCGCGAGCAGCACGTTCGATTTACCCTTGCACTTTTCTCATATTCCTTAACAACCTTTTCTTCAGCCACAAATGAAGTGAAATTCAAAGTGAAATTCCCCATACAGTTAATGTGAATAAAAGCTTGGACTATTACTCTACCTTTCGCTCCCCTGCAGGATCTCACTTCCTTTCTTCCACAGGCTAGCCGCCGGGGGTGAGGCCTCAGGCTTGCATTCAAGAGTGACTTCGGTGCCTGATAGAGCTTTTACCAAGGCCCTTAGAGGACTTTTGGAGAAGATGGGAGGTGAAGCTGCAGGGTGGGAGGAGGGGGTGTAACATGAATTTAGGTAACATGAATCTTTCGAAATTAGCAATGCACGGGCAAAGGCAATGGTTACACTCCCTAACCCCTAAATGTATGAAATCTAAAGAAAAGTTTTAATGCTTCAGGCTGTTTTCCACATTCATCATCACATTTTGTCAGCCAGCATGTATTGAATTACTTATGGACAAGTCAGATATAAGTCATCAAACCTTTGAAAATAAATCGATAACACATCTACATGAGAAAGCATGCACAATGGCAGAAACCGATGTGATGTAGTCTCCAAATCAATAAGATGAAATGACTGAGAGCAAAAGCAGACACTCCATTTGATTCAGATTTTGCTGGCAGAGCTCTCATGACATCAAATGTGTTAGCTGAATGATTTCTAAGGAGAGTTATAGTAGGTTGTTAGATTGATTGGTAGTATAGCTATAGGAAGCTGACCCTATGGTAAGAGATGATCAAACACACAAAACACAGAAGTAGTAAAAGAAGATGGAGAAATGCAATCTTACCTAACACCATTAGCTGGGCACTGGAATAAACAATGCCATGTTTGTTTTCAGCCACACACTGATACATCCCAGAATCTGACAGGTTTAATTCAGCTATAGAAAGGGCCCCGTTTTCAATTTGTACCCGGCCCTGTGGAGAGAAGAGAAACACTTCTGCATATCCATTGCAGGGCCAGTCTATTATGTCCACAAGCAGCAATTACTGGGGCATCATGAAGGGAGGAGGACAGCAGGGGAGGAGAAAAGAAACAGCCTCATGAGCCTTGTGGCATTCTCTGTATGTACAGAGTGTAATGAGGGAACGGATTAGAGGAGAAGAACTGCAAACCTGCATACATACACAGAAACAGAAAAGTTGACAACTGCACCGGCATATTTCAAATAGACTTTGGCTGTTTTCCTCTTCGCGTTGTAAAACTGAAAAAAATAATCTGATGACAGCTGGGATGGTAGTCTGAAGTTATTTTTAACTGGATGAGTTGGTCAGGGATCTTCAATGAGACAGAGACACTGGCTCCTCATAACCATGGATGCATATGGAAAGCTTTATCTTCTAATGACTCTCCATACCTCAGGTATCATCTGCTGACCATTCCTCAGCCAGCTGTAGGACGGTTTAGGCTTTCCGCTGGCTTTACACTCCCAGAGAAGACTGTCCTTGATGGAGAGAGCTGTGTCCTTCATTGTCTGGAGCCAGTGAGGTTTAGCTTTGGAAAAGTAAAGATCAGTATAAGAAAACATAAAAGGTGCATTTCGACCAGGAGTTCCGTGGTCTTTTAGACCCCAGAACTACTTTACCCGGAACTAAAAAGTTCCTGTGTATGGAGCCAAAATGATGACTTTAATGTTTGGTATTGAAAATAAAATTTGGCATTGAAAACACACCCTAAAACAAAAAAAATAAATAAAACATTGGCATTGTAACACATGTATTGAAAAAAATTGTAACGGCATCAAAACAGGTATTGGCATTGAAAAAGTTTCATTGAAGTTAAAATCACAAACATCAAATGTTATATTATTTAATTTATAGCATTTTTGTCACTTTTTTTTCAATGACAGATTTTTTTTTTTCAATGACGTTTTTCTTTTTTTTTTAATGCAGTTTTTCAATGATTGAATTTTCAGTTCCAACTTTTTGTCACCGTTTTGCCATGGAGGGGAGGGTTTGAGGGGAGGGGCCATGAGGGCGTGATTTACATTTGCATTGTTTTTCACCTGACGTCACAGACTCATGGAATGCCCCCCCTGCAGGGCAAGGAAAGGCTCACTGCTAAGGGCTACGAAAATGAAATGACTGGACTCTGCTGCCAACTACGTGTTTAAACACTTAAAAAGTCCTGAACAGTTGTTTATCAGGTATATGACAAGGAGACAAGCCCCGGTTCTGCTTCTTACAGGGAGATTTTATTGTTTTTGAAGTGGGGTTGTATGAGTTTTGTTTTGCTGATTATTATAGCCACACTAGTTTGTGATCTGCTGGTATATCTTAATTCCATAGGGTCTAAGAAGACTGTTGTTAAGTCTTGCTTGTGACAGCAAGACATTTTCTCAGTTCATTGTGTGTAAACTGTGTGCATTAGCTCACAGTGTACATATCTGCACCACCAGGTAACTGGATCTCTCCTGCTCTCCAGTTTAGCTCTGCAGTCCCTCCGCTTTGTCCTCCAGTGCATTGAATCTCCTTTTCCTCTGTAAACTCCAGTTCAGGAAGGTGTCCACGTGTCTCCGCAGTAAACGGCATGACATTGAATCACTCACTATTACGTTTGGTTGTATTTTTATGACTTTGAAGCTGCAGACCTGATCAGCTGATCAGTGCGTTGCAGGCATAGGAGCACGTCTGTGTTGTGTCCGTAAATAATGTGAAAACAAACAGGCTTTCTGGTGTCAAAGTGAAGTGCTGAATAAAATCACACGTGGAGTGTACGTACACCTAAACCGAGATGAGTGCTCAGATCAGAGTCTTTCAAAATGAGCTGAATTACATGGCAGGACTGACCCGGTCTGCAGAAACTGTAGCCCAGCCTGCTGCTGTTTCTCCTGTAGTTTCTCACCACAGGGGCCGAGCTGGCTAGTACAATTAATAGTGACATAAAACTCATACAACCCCACTTCAAAAACATTGAAATATTCCTGTAAGAATCCCATCTGAAAAATAAAACCCTGAGAGGAGGAGATGTGGATTCATTATATTCGACGCTCTGTTGTCCCTGCTGAGGGAACAAAACAATGATAAAGTCCACACGTCTTTAAACGAACATTTCATTAACGGTATATTGAAGTAAACACAGAGTATTTTAATCATTGTTTGAATCAAGTTGATGTAGTACTCCATACATCGTTGCAGTGCGTGGACTGATGTAAACAACTCCGGTGCTAACATGTTGACACCGCTAGCTAACGCTAGCTTAGTAATAACGTTCGTGTACAGTCTGACACTTTTATCCTGACAGTGTGGTGATCAAGTGTTCTTGTTTAAGTTAAAGGGGACATATCACGCTTTTTTCATCAATATATATTGGTCTAAGAGGTCCCCAAAACATGTCTTTAAAGTTTATGCTCAAAAAAAACACTTTGAAATCAGATTTTGGCATGCCTGAAAAGTCCTCTTCTTCATTCCTCATCAGAACACTCTGTTTTCCCTCTGACCACGCCCCCTCAGGAAGTGGATGTGCCTCGGCTCTCCAGCACGTTGATCTAATGTTTACATGTTGGCTGAATATACACGGCTGCTCAGAGATCACGTTACTTCAACCCTCTGAATCTGATCCAGAATCTGATCCTGACGGAGAGGCGCCTGTAGCAGGACCTTTCTGAAGGATTGGTCATAGATTTAGTGTTTCTTGTTGTTTTATTTATCAGTATGTAGACGTGTGTCTTGGTACACAGCTACGAACATGTAGCTATGTGGCTATGCTAACTAGCGCTAGCACTTATCCATGATAAATAAAAATCATCCACTATATCTTCAAATCTGCAGACGTGGGGAGTAAAACCGACCTCTGCCAGAAAGGCAGCAGGACCTTTTATGAAGGATTGGTCACAGATTCTGTGTTTCTTGTTGTTTTATTTGTCAGTATGTCGACGTGTGTCTTGGTACACAGCTAGCTACAGCTACAGCTACAAGTACAGCTACAGCTACAGCTACAGCTACGAACATATAGCTATGTAGCTATGCTAATTAGCGCTAGCACTTATCCATGACAAATAAAAATCATCCACTAGATCTTCAAATCTGCAGACGTGGGGAGTAAAACCGACCTTTGTGTTTATTAAGACAGCCTACAACTAGCATGCCTCCCTCCTAAGCTCCTTGTTAGCACACATTTGTGCAGGTAATGAAAAACTGAGGAGGGATTCAGTATTATTTTATACAGTCTATGGGCTGAACAAGCTCCGAGCTCTGACTCCGTGACAGACCGGACATTGTTGTTACGTAACAAAAACACGGAAGTCTGAAACGGCTCGTTTCACACACATTTACAGAAAGGTGGAGAAATCAAAACAGGGGCAGAATGGATTTTTTTCATTCTCGGGGGGTTTGTAGACATGCCAGGGAAACATATTTCAGGTAAAGAACCATTAAAAAGTCCATTTTGCATGATATGTCACCTTTAAGGAGAAGGTTAATATGTAGTGTCGAGGCTTGACAGTGACCTTTCAGTAAGGAAGAGACGGTTTTACACGTCTGAATGAATGGAAGCAGTCATGTCACTTTGGTCTTTTTTGCCCTCCAGGCTTCTGCGGTGGTCACGTAACTGAAAATTATGAAAATCATTTGTACTTCCACCTGCCCGGACTTCTCACTCACTATTGATAATTCCACTGTTTCAGCATCCACCCACATCCGTAACCTTGGTATCATTTTTGATCAGTCACTTAACTTTCAACAACACATTAACAATATTTCAAAAAACTCTTTCTTCCACCTCAAAAACATCGCCCGTCTCCGCCCCTCCCTTTCCTTCACTGCAGCTGAAACTCTCATCCACGCCTTCATCACCTCAAGACTCGATTACTGCAATAGCATCCTCTACGGTACACCCAACACCCTTCCTCAACAAATTACAATACATACAAAACTCAGCTGCACGCCTCCTCACTCACTCCCGCTCCAGAGACCACATCACCCCAGTCCTCCAGAACCTCCATTGGTTTCCCATCCCCTCAAGAATTCAGCACACGATCCGCCTCATCACCTACAAAGCCCTCCACAATCTAGCTCCCTCCTACCTCACCGACCTTCTGCAGCCATACAATCCCTCCCGCAACCTCCGCTCCACCAACGCCAACCTCCTCACCCCTCTCACCAAATCCAAGCACCGAACCTGGGGGGACAGGGCCTTCTCTGTCGCTGCCCCCACCCTCTGGAACTCTCTCCCCCAACACCTCAGATTCTCTCCCTCACTCACCAAATCCAAATCCGGACTCAAAACACACCTTTTTACAAAGGCTTTTAAACTATGATTGATTGTTTTTTTTCTTGTTTTGTTTTATTTTGCTGCCTTGCTCTTCTTTGCTTTTTATTTGCACTGTTTTCCTTTGCTTTTCTATTGTATAATTTTATCTTATTTTCCTGTAAAGCGCTTGGAGAATCTTTTAAAGCGCTTTTATAAATAAAATGTATTATTATTATTATTATTATTATTATTAAATCACGCCCTCATGGCCCCTCCCTTCAAACCCTCCCCTCTACGCCAAAACGGTGACAAAAAGTTGGAACTGAAAAAAGAAACATTGAAAAAAAAAACTGTATTCAAAAAAAGAAAAGCGTCATCGAAAAAATTATCTGTCATTGAAAAAAAAGTGTCATCAAATAAATATGATATGATTGTCCTTCAAAAACATTAGAATGCAAAAACATCTATAAATTAAATAATGTAACATTTGTTGTGTGTGATTTTAACTTCAATGAAACGTTTTCAATGCCAATACCTGTTTTGATGCCGTTACAATTTTTACAATACAAGTGTTTCAATGCCAATGTTTTGGCTCTATGGTCCGAACAATGGGGGTGCCCCCATTGTTGACTGCGTTTCGACCGTGGGCTGAAGTCCCGGGTAGATTGTGCAAATCAGGCCAGTGATGTATGGAGGGGGCACCAAGATCATAATAAACCAAAAGCTCCTCAAAGAGGCTTAAACTATAACTTTTCATCCTATAGCTAAGTGCTACATTCACTACTGTAGAAAACATTTACAGAGCAGCTTATGAGTTAAATGTCAGAGCAGTGAAATAATGTTTAAGCTTCATATATAGCAAGCTGTTTCTTTTTATATTGTACAGTATTTACTGAACAACATCTTGCCATAGTGTAAGACTAAAGTAAACTTTAAAGAAGGAATGTTTTTATCAACTGATTGAAAATTTCAATATTTCTTTGATTATTCATTTCTGGAATCAGATCTTAAGGACATTACTTTTTCATTTCAGAATCAATAGTCATTGGCTACGTTCACATGAGACTTTTAATTCCTCTTTAACTCCGAATTAAGATTAAATCCTCTTTAAAAAGATTTAAAATGACCATGTAAACACCTAATTCCCAATGAAAATGATAATTCCAAATTAAAGCTGCTGTGAGGAACTTTTGTTTTGTGTCAATTCTGGCGCCCCCTTGTGGACAAAGTGATACCTCTTATCTCTTGTCCTATACATGCAAAAGTAGTGTTTTCAACAAAAGCCTTATCCTGTTGTGTTCAACACTCAACTTTATCAGGCAATGTGATTATTTTCCATGAAAACAGTCAAAGAAAGGCTGTTTCTGAAGCGAGATGTCCATCATCTGGTCTGACACCTACCCCCCCAGGGCGGTTTGAGGCATTAAAAATGACAACAGAGAAGGTGTCAGTGTTGTTGTAGATGGTCTTGCTTGCTATTGAAGGTCATAAAGAGGCATCGGTATCATTTTCAGTCTGTTTCTCAGCCAGTTCAAAACTCCTCACAGGGCCTTTAAACTTAAATCCGATGTAAGTGGCTGGTTTATTCTGATTTTAAATCCGAATTGAATAATTCCTCTATCATCTATCGGTCGCTCCTCAGCTGACGAAAGTGAAGCAGTACGTTTGTGTCGAGCTGCTTTTTAACAACTATAGTCAAAATCAAAGCGAAATTTGAACTTATTGTGTGGTCTTCCATGTTGTAACAGAAAATGAAAGAAGCAGGAACTGGAGTCTGTTTTCTTCCGGTAAACGTAAATACGTCACGCCCGCCCCTGTCCAATCAGAACCCTTCCCAACCCCCAGACGTTAAGAGGAATTGAATAAAAACAATTAAACATGTTTTCCATGTAAACCTCAATTCGGAATTACTATTTCCATGTAAACACGAAGGAGAAAACTTTAATTCCGAATTATTTCATTCGGAATTATTAATTCAGAATTAAAAAACATCATGTAACCGTACCCATTGGCTACGTTCACATGAGATTTTTAATTCCGAATTAAGATTAAATCCTCTTTAAAAAGATTTAAAATGACCATGTAAACACCTAATTCCGAATGAAAATGATAATTCCGAATTAAACTTAAATCCGATGTAAGTGGCTGGTTTATTCTGATTTTAAATACAAATTGAATAATTCCTCTATCATGTATACGTTCATTCCGCTTTAAATTAATTCCGGTCGTCCTGCACATGCTCGTTCCCTTGTCCTGTCGCGATGACGCACATACTCCGCGCTGGCGGGCTCATATTTCAGGCTGAGGTAGAGCAGCCGTTGCACTAACCGGCTTTGAATCGCCACAGTCCGGTCTTCCGCCTCCCTTCTCCGGTCCTCTATCTCTCTTCTCCTCCTCAGCTGACGAAAGTGAAGCAGTACGTTTGTGTCAAGCTGCTTTTTAACAACTATAGTCAAAATCAAAGCGAAATTTGTGTGATCTTCCATGTTGTAACCGAAAATGAAAGAAGCAGGAACTGGAGTCTGTTTTCTTCCGGTAAACGTAAATACGTCACACCCGCCCCTGTCCAATCAGAACCCTTCCCAACCCCCAGACCTTAAGAGGAATTGAATAAAAACAATTAAACGTGTTTTCCATGTAAAACTCAATTCGGAATTACTATTTCCATGTAAACACCAAAGAGAAAACTTTAATTCGGAATTATTTAATTCGGAATTATTAATTCAGAATTAAAAAACATCATGTAACCGTAGCCAATCAAGATTCATTAAAGCTTTATTGCCAAGTGAGCTCGCACACACAAGGAATTTGACGTGGTGATTGGAACACTGGTACTGACAACAATACAGTAAGGACAATAAATACAGAAACCTAAAGTCTAATCTAAAAATTCTAGATTTCTATTTCAAGGGCTATGAATTAACATTTACATTAAAATGTAAATTTGTATGTTTTAATATAAATTGTAGGTTATTGGCATTGAAATGAACAACATGTTTTCAAAGCTTTTATTGTGTCTTTATACACTTTTGAAAATGCTCAAGGCTATAGTTTCCTCAAACTATCACCCAAGTGTTTTAACAGATACAGACAGAAGTCTTGCATATTTACAGTAAACTATAAGGTTTGAATATTGTGTACTCAAAATAAACAGGTTATCTAAATATCAGTCTCTTGACCGAAAAAGGTTTCAATTTCTTTGTAAGTCCAACTTTTTTTAAACAGTGCGTGTTTGGTTTAAATGCTGATATCTGATATAGACACGTACATCCTGTGGCTCCCTGCAGTCCCCGTAATCCAATTTCAGATATGTTGTAGTCCACACAAGGTTATTCTGCGTTTCTGTGTGTACTGCCACTCAATTTTGAAATGGTACACTTACCATGGAATGAAATACGACCCCGTGCAGCATTTTTGCCTCGCCTGTTCTCTGCCATGCATTCGTACATCCCTGCATCTTCTTGCTGCACGTTGGGGATTTCAAGGACCGCGTTTGAATTCTTCATTTTGACTTTGCTGGGGAAAGGGATCCCGCTGGTTCTCCTCCAGCTTATATCTGGGACAGGGCTGCAATAGATAGACAAAACGTTCCTTTGATAGCAATGGTCTGCTGCAGTGTTCACAGTTTGATTAAGAACACAAAGTGGTTGAAGCTAACACCTTGGGAATAATTGTTCCATATAAATAAAAAAGAACGTTGATTCTTTCCCCCTTGTCTTTAAATACTGCTGTCCTTGTTCCACAGTGCATTCATGATTTTGTGAATAAATATCCACATGTGCATTCTTAAATCATTTTGAGGAGCAGTTCATATTTAAGAATATACAGCTCATATCACACACATACAATGAGGCTGACTTACTTTCCCAGAGCGAAGCATTCCAGTTTTACCACCGACTCTTTTGCAGCTGGAACTGAGTCAGGGAAATGAACTTCTATTTTGGGTTCATATTCACCCATTACTCCTACAAAATGATAAAAAGAGATACATTAACATCACACATTACACATATATCATATCAAAGAGAGATCAGGAACACAGTAGGGCAGCTTCCAAAAAAAAAAAAGACAAGGATAAAACACCAGAGGGCTGATTAAACATTCAGAAAATATAACACAGAATTCTGAGAATGAACAAGACTTGGAGAGTTGCTTTGAAGAGATCTGTCGCTGGGCAATATTACTAACTTAATGAGTCAAAGACTTTTTCACAGAGTGATGATGCCCTTCATGCTTACCTTCACTACCTCAGCCTGGCAGTCAGAGCTTGTTTAGAGACCGCTGCATGTTTTCAGAGTTAAGGTCTCTTAAAGTTACAGTGTGTATGATTTAGCAGAGTTAAGCAGAACATTTAGTAGAAATGGATATAATATTCATAAGTATGTTTATGACTATGTAATTATTAGGGGTGCAACAATACGTGTATCTGTATCGAACCGTTCGATACAGTGGTCACGGTTCGGTACGCCCTATGAACCGAACGATACGCAATTTTATATTCATTGTATCAACTTCTGACGAGGCGCTCTGTGCTGAAAGTTCAGAGGATCTGCGCTCGACTCTTCAGGGCTGCATTGTCGAGCGCAGGTCCACTGAACTGCGCGCTCCTCCCTCATTCATTCAGTCCAAACTGGTCACGTTTCTTTTAACTGTGCCTCATCTGGAAATCTATATTTCACCATACGACGGTCTGCTGGGTTCATATGTTCACGTTTGTGTGTGTGAGCGCGCGCCCGAACGAGAGGGAAGCACGAGTGTCCGCTTTGGTTGCAGAGCAGAGTTGTTCCGTGGTCCTCTAGTGATGCTAGACTGGGTGATGTGGTTTTAAAGGGGACATATCAAGCTTTTTTTTCTATTTATCTACTCAGTTTTATTGATATTTTTCAGCCTTAGTTTTATTTTTCAACTCTTATCCTTATCTTTTAAATCTATTTATTTTAACTATTTTTATTTTTATTTCTTAATTTTGATGCTTTAACTTATTTTAATTGCACATATTTTATTTTGGTGTGCATTGGTCTCTATTTTATTTTATTTGTATGTTGTTCTTATATTTAATTTGTATTTTTATTAGTTTTATTATTATCATTATTATTATTATCTTCCACTAATATGTCTTGCCATTGTTTCATTTCTGCTTCTTTCTTGTTTTCAATCGCTGTAAAGCACTTTGGGTTGCATTTTATTTGTATGAAAGGTGCTATATAAATAAAGCTTGATTGATTGATTGATTGATTGATTGATTGATTGATACAGTGACCTACTGTGCTCTCATTAGTTGAAAAAGTTAAAGTGGGTGTCAGAATGATGCGGTCGCTATCCGTGGTGCTGAACTGCTTTCAATTTGTGTTGTTTTATTTATTTATTTGTGTTGTTCTCTTGGTTTGTTAGACTTCATGTCCGTTTGATTGACTTAAAAATGACATAAACTGTGTGTAAAAACTGTAGTAATGCTTGTAAGCCCCGCTGTTGCGGGCATGTTGTAAAGTTATGATAAGCTTTACAGTGACTGCAGCCATGTGTGCGTAACGCTGTGCCAGTTTGCACCTGCCATTCAAACGTGCTACATATAGACGCAAAAATACCGCTCGCTATCTGCTTCAGGTTTGATAGATCACATTGCGTGTGCTAAACGATTACATTTGCATCTCCTCCTCCCAGTATTTTGCGCGTTCTGATGATCTGCATGTATTCTGCATATTCATGAAGGCAAACACGCTAAATGAATAGCGAGTGCTATTTTGCTCATTTGACAGACGCAATCCTCGGTCCTCCCGGTTAGTAAATCTGCTTTGAGCGCGCTATCAAGTTTGCACGTGTTTTTATACACGCAAACCCTTAGTAGATCAGGCCCTAAGACATCAATGTGTGCAACATAACATGGTCCTGACCAGTGTGATAAAAGTAACAAAGCTGACAGCTGCATAAGAAGACGCTGTCCTCTTCTAGTTATCAGACAGAAGTGAAGAACAGATGAGCTGACTGTTTTTCAGACCAAGAAGGAGAAAGAGAGAAAAAGCTGAGACGACGGGGAAATCTGCAGAGGAATCTTCACTCTGATGGGGGGGACTTGGTCTGGTCTGCGGAGTCTGATGCGATAATTACAGCCCATTTAACTGGCAGCGAGTGGGGAATGGATTAGTCTGTGCTACAAACTAACGCAGTGCACGAGAGTACACCTGTTTTCACATGACAGAACTGAAGGGGAAGGAATGGAAGTTTAGCTGTTACACTCATATGAGTTAAAGGCCCTGTGAGGAGTTTTGAAATGGCTGAGAAACAGACTGAAAGTGATACTGATGCCTCTTTATGTCCTTCAATAGCAAACAAGACCATCAGCAGCAACACTGACACCTTCTCTGTTGTCATTTTTAATGCCTGAAACCGCCCTGGGGGGGTAGGTGTCAGACCAGATGATGGACATCTCGCTTCAGAAACATCCTTTATTCGACTGTTTTCATGGAAAATAATCACATTGCCTGATAAAGTTGACTGTTGAACACAACAGGATGAGGTTTTTGTTGAAAACACTACTTTTACATGTATAGGACAAGAGATAAGAGGTATCGCTTTGTCCACAAGGGGGCACCAGAACCAATACAAAACAAAAGTTCCTCACAGCAGCTTTAACATAAAAAAAACTCATGGTTATGTTTGTCAAGAACTTAATGTGTATTCATTTCTTAAATGGGCCTTTTAAAGAAAAATATAATAATCTTGCACCTGTCCTTTTTATGATATTGTTTCACAATATTTTGATGATCACAGTGTTCTTGTATCATGACAGTATCATAATGGTGAACAAAGACATCAAATACAATTAAAAAAAGCTGTTATGGTATTATGCTCTGTCATGCTAGTGTGTCTTTGGAAGAAGAAACACTACTACTGTCAATTCTAAAATAAGTGTTATTTTTTTCTCCTGTATTTATTTATTATTATGTAATTATTCATTTATTTTAGTTTTTAGTTTTTTAAAAGGAAAAGCTTGGTCATATTTCAGGTAAAAAAATCCAGGTGATGCTTTATTGCCCTGGAGATTGTTAGCTAGAATTTTGGCTGTTGTCAAACCTAAATGTCAAACACCACATCATCTTTGGAGCTCATCACTTGAAGGTCTCTAAATTCTCAGACATCTAATTAACAACAGCTCTCTCTGCTAGCAAGTGAAGCCAACATTAAGGACAACTCAACCACTGAAATGTAGAGCTGTCAGCAGCATCATTAAGTTGTCAACGGGCTGACTGAATGTTACTGGAAAGATGGACACAGCAGTGGGGTGCAGCATAAAAGTTTCTTGCAATTGAAAGCATTTACCATCACTTCTGAGAACCAGTGGTGTAGGAGAGCTGAGCACCTTTTCCTTAGTGACCGTGTTGTTAACCACACAGGTGTAGTTGCCCACATCTGAGGGCTCCACTTTCGCAATGTACAAACTCCCGGTCTCCTGAGAGATGAATCTACGACTGTCTTGTTGGACGAAGTGTGGGTACACGTTGAAGATCCAAGCAAATGTCAACTCTGGAAAAGACAGGATAACATTTCAGCTTGGAGCAGCATTGTTACTCTGCCTTACCTGGCTCTTAGCAGAATAGACTCGACACCCACAGTATTAGAAACATCTGAACCAAGAGAAACACCCCCCAACAGTGGCCTAAAAATGGAAGAATATTATATAATTGTCCCCCCTTATCTCTGTTTCCTTTGGGATAAATGCTAGTGCAAATGTTAGAGCTATCAGTGCAGAAGAAATGGGATCTAAGGAAAGGGAGCGAAACAAAATGGATTACAGTGCGCCAGTGGCCCTCCCTTGACACATGGCCTCCTTTCTCCAGGTCCCTGGGTGGCATGGTTGGCTCATGGGAGGCATGAAGTAGTGGAGGGATGGATTAAGGGGTTAACGGATTGATGGTAGGCATAATATGTTGTGATACTCCTTCACAAGCAGTAAATCTACCATAAAAAAGGGAGGCATGCCATGCCTCTGAATAACCTCATCACTTTGAGAAGCGGTCACTGCACAGATTTGAAAGGCAATGTTCTGTGCAATCTACCATTCTGAAGGTGAGAGGTTCAGCGACGGAAGGTGTATGCAGTGACCCTCATGTCCCCCCCGTCTACAAGCCTCCTCGCTTTTGAGGGAACAGAGTGTTTTAGCTGGGGGCAATGATGTAGATGTAAAGCTCCTTCTATTAGGCCAGCATGAGCCTCAAAGTCAGTCAGCCCAACCTACATTTGAACTATCTGCAATGAACAGAGACAAAACTTACAGTCAAAGGAGGAGTGATATCACCAGGGCGCTTATGAAGGAGGGAATCATGGTCAAAAGTCATTCCCATGAATTTGCATTTGCATAGACCCTGCACAACATATCAGAGTGCATTTTGTCAGAATCAATGCTGGGTTGACTGCATTTATTCTCTAAAAGTTGGTAACTTACAGTCTAAAATGTTCAGTATCTATTATCTTTTCCTTTAACCTTTGATTTCTTGGTCAAAATGTCCTGCTCTGTCTGCTTTAACTTTGCTACTTCTCTGTAACACTCAGGACTGTTCCCAGCCAGTCCGTGTTATCATGAGCATCCTTTGTCTTTCCATCTGCCATGCTTGCTATCATCATTCCCCCCCCTGAACTCTGTAACAAATCTACTTTCACCACTTCTCTGTTGTCTGAGTCTGAACTTGGGTCTGTCCTCACAGACTGTAGCAATCTGAGTGATGTGATAATGAATGTGGTTGTGGAGAGAAAAGCTTTTGCAGAGTTTATAGTCAATGAAGCGTAATGCAAACCAGAAAGGATGCCCTATAGGATGAAGATGAGGAGTGTACAAGGTTATACAGCCAATGAATGCTTTAAAATTCAAATGTGAAAAGAGAAAATGGAGGAAGATAAGATTGGAGGAGGCAAAGAGGGCAAGCAAAGAATAGCCAGCTGTCACTGCTTTACTTTTACTCACTTCTGTAAATGGGAGAACACTCAATAGCGCTGTGGTTACAGCAGTAAACTGTGTATAAGCCTCTGTCAGAGGAAAGCTGTCAAACTTTATTTCACACTCAGTAATCAGACCCATTATCCAGCAGCACAATACAATGTGTTATGAACTGTTCTCTAGTGAAGGAAATTGGTTGTTCCACTGTGCAAGCTACTGTATCAAGAGCGAGACAAGCGGAGCAGCAACCATTGTCCATGTCCTCAGTTTTCAGCACACACCCCTAGAAGTGCAGCTTAATAGGTTTTCATCTGTGGATTTTCACTTAAAGACCTTTTTTTTGCCTCTTGTAAAAAGTGCATCACTATAAAGCTATAGCATGGAGCTGGTTAGCTTATGGGAAAAAGGGAAACAGTTCAAAGAGCTCGAACTAAAGGTAACAAAATCACTCTTAAAGGTGACATATCACGCTTTTTTCATCAATATATATTGGTCTAAGAGGTCCCCAAAACATGTCTTTAAAGTTTATGCTCAAAAAAACACTTTGAAATCAGATTTTGGCATGCCTGAAAAGTCCTCTTCTTCAGTCCTCCTCAGAACACTCTGTTTTCTCTCTGACCACGCCCCCTCAGGAAGTGGACGTGCCTCTGCTGTCCAGCACGTTGATCTAATGTTTACATGTTGGCTGAATATACACGGCTGCTCAGAGATCACGTTACTTCAACCCTCTGAATCTGATCCAGAATCTGATCCTGATGGAGAGGCGCCTGTAGCAGGACCTTTCTGAAGGATTGGCCACAGATTTAGTGTTTCTTGTTGTTTTATTTATCAGTATGTCGACGTGTGTCTTGGTACACAGCTACAGCTATGAACATGTAGCTATGTGGCTATGCTAACTAGCGCTAGCACTTATCCATGACAAATAAAAAACATCCACTAGATCTTCAAATCTGCAGACGTGTGGAGTAAAACAGACCCCTGCCAGAAAGGCAGCGTGACCTTTTCTGAAGGATTGGTCACAGATTCTGTGTTTCTTGTTGTTTTATTTGTCAGTATGTAGACGTGTGTCTTGGTACACAGCTACAGCTACAACATGTAGCTATGTAGCTATGCTAACTAGCGCTAGCACTTATCCATGATAAATAAAAATCATCCACTAGATCTTCAAATCTGCAGACGTGGTGAGTAAAACCGACCTTTGTGTTTATTAAGACAGCCTACAACTAGCATGCCTCCCTCCTAAGCTCCTTGTTAGCACACATTTGTGCAGGTAATGAAAAACGGAGGGGGGATTCAGTATTATTTTATACAGTCTATGGGCTGAACAAGCTCCGAGCTCTGACTCCGTGACAGACCGGATATTGTTGTTACGTAACAAAAACACGGAAGTCTGAAACGGCTCGTTTCACACACATTTACAGAAAGGTGGAGAAATCAAAACAGGGGCAGAATGGATTTTTTTCATTCTTGGGGGGTTTGTAGACATGCCAGGGACACATATTTCAGGTAAAGAACCATTAAAAAGTCAATTTTGCATGATATGTCACCTTTAAAGGAAGATATTTGTATGTTTTGGAAAATGCCAAACTCTTTCTGTAAGACTTTAATAATTTATACAGTTTATACTTTGATTGTAAAAGAAAATAAATAGTCAATGCACTGATAGAGACATCAAGCTAGAAATGTGCTCAGTTGTATTTGTTGTTGTAAGAGGGATGATCACAGAGCATGAACAATGGAATAGGTGTGAAAAGAGTTTGGAATTAGGGAGTCCTCTTTTTCTGAAGGTTGCCATGTGAAGCAGGTGGAGGTAACTACCATAAGCACATTTATCTAACAGACAACAGGCACAGAAGGGGGTAACTAAGACAAAGCAGACTTACCTCCAGAGTGCGCTGGTGGTCCACATAACAGAACCACACCTTGGCCTTCACGGACATTTACAGCGCTCCTCACAGTTTGTGTTTTAAAGCTGTCAAGATCTGAGAACATAAAGTGAGCGAGGGAGAGTGAGCAGGTTGAACAATGAAAAAGAAAAAAACGTCATCAACAACATGGAAGATCAGTCAGATAAATATGGGCTTTCTATATATTTTCAAGGGTTCTTTAAACGAACAAGTCACGAAAATAGGTGATTTTCTTTTTTCCCCAAACATGTTCACTGTAGGCTATTCTTGATGCTTCATGTTGGAATTCAGGGCTTTAATATGGCATCATTAAATGCCATGGTACACCTCCTGATAGCAGGCAGAGATTTCACTAACATCTCAGTAACAAATAATGAAACTGATAGACCTGTTTTGTTTATGCTCATCCTGCTAGAGTGCACATATACAAGGAATAGATATGAGTGTGTGTGTGTGTGTGTGTGTGTGTGTGTGTGTGTGTGTGTGTGTGTGTGTGTGTGTGTGTGTGTGTGTGTGTGTGTGTGTGTGTTGGGGGAAGGGGGTTCTCAGCAGACGCAGGCAGTGTGCATGACAAATGACAGTCGGCTGTGCCAGGAGCAATAAGTAACATCTTTTTTAAACGTGGTGTAATCTTGCACTTAAAAGCATTAACTGTCCCATCAATATTCTCAGTACAATCTACCCCTTACAAGTGAATTAGCAGTTGCTGGCAGACACAACCTAAACCTGGGATGATAAACCGACCCTGGCCTCATGACTGATGGAGGGGAGCAGCTACAATCCGCTCTGTACTCTATCTGCACCCTCTGGCTACCAGCCTAGAGTAAGCCTTCAAAACACAAACAGAAGAAAGTCAGTGTGACCGATAAGGGAAATTAGGAGGAGGAGGATTATGGAGAGAAATGGGAAGGAGTGTTGGTAAGATTAATGAGTGGCTCACTGATGACCACAGAGGTATCAAACACAGCCAAGTCACGGCAGGACACGGAGAAGGCCACAGGAGGAGACGGCTGAACTGAAATACGAGTTAAAAATGAGTCCATTTTCTTAATACTAGGGATGGGACAGGATTTTCAAATGCTTGAATATTCGTTCATTTAGTAAAAAATCGAAGAATTGAAGCGAATATTATCTCATTCTAAAAGTGCAATTTTTCATAGTTTTCACTGGTGTCTGGTTGTAACAGTATTCCTGCCAGACGGTGGCTATAGAGTGTCGTAACAGAAGAAGAAGAATGCTAACTGCATCAAATAACAAAAAGAAGAAGAGAACATTAGTGACCGTCCCTGGAGATACGTGTGTAGAGGTATGAGATTCAGAAACAGAGAACACTGTAGAGACTGAGCATGGCTGTGAAATGTAAACATACACGCCACGCTGCTGCGTCACAGAAACACCAACATAAAGGTGGAGAAAGGGCCCACTAATAGCAGCACCTCATCCCGGTGCTGGTTAAAGCTGGGGTTGGTAGTCAGATTTAGATACACTTTTTGTTATACTGGTTAAAATGATCTTGAATGTGTTCTTAAAAAAGAGTGGAAAAAAAGCTGCTATCTACAGCCGGAGTAAACCTGGGAAAACACCAACCAATCCCTGCCATCAGGAGCCAAATGATGAAACCAATCAAATCCCTTCCTGCCGTTCTGCCCGCCTCCTGAGCGTAAATTTCATGTTTGTTTGTGTTTTTAACTTTCACTATGAGAATGTTTTGATGTTTTCTTACTGCTGGGTAAGACATGAGTTGACGTAGAGCAAAACATAAACAAGGTGCGGAGGACCGGTTTTGAATCAGTCATGATCAAATGGTCAAATTCATGCTAGTTTTTACGTGACTACCAACCCTAGCTTTAACGCGACTGCCACACAAACGGACCGTTAACAGGACGGGTATGTCGTGGTGTGTTAAAGTTTTACTGTCTACACCTGCAGCACAAAAAAGGTTGTGTGAGTCTCTGTTGTGTCAACTTTCAAACCTGCTGTAAGAGAGCTCGGTTGCCAATAATCGCAGAATAAATGCTAATGATTATCAAAAGTATTTTGTCTTGAAATGAGCATCGCTACTAAATACCTGTATGATTCTCAGGAGAGAATGTAGAGGGTTTCAAATCTGAAAAATGAAGCGAGCTTCTCTGAAGAGTAAGAATGTAATTCATTGAATCAGTCCATAAATATAGTTAGTTAGCAAGTAAGTGAATAAGTAAGTAAGAGAGTCACTCAGTGACCCCCAATTTACACAGGATGCGCAGCCGTAACGCGTCGCTGCGTGTTTGCTACATCCGACGGCTTGCGCCCTGCTACACAGGACGTGTTTGGAGCGTAGCGCCAGCTCAGAGCAGCCAGGATCAGCTGGGTCCAGCATAGATAGAACAACATACAAACATCAGGTCACAGAGCCTTTCTGGGGTTGAATTTCTGCTCATTTGGAGAGTATTCTGTTACGTTGTGCTTTAATCATCTCTGAGTATGCTGCATAACTATAAAGTTTGGATTTTGCAGGTTTAGTTTAATATGAATAATTCTGCTCTACTTTGCTGTCCTGTTATCTTCTGACACAGTTAACATCTTAAAGTCCTGATGTAGTCGACCTGGATCACTGATATGTGGCTGTTTGTAGCTGAAATCCATAACCGATGAGTATTTCTGATCTAAACGATCTTTAAACGGTTGGGAGTCCGTATCTGGTGTTTTATTTTGAAATTGGCCGATGTGGCATGCAATCCTCGAGCCTGACTTCCTGTCCAGGTCGTTCTTTTCTGTGCAGATTGATGCATGCTGGGTGTGGACTCCGAAAATAGACTCTGGCAGAGTGGCGTGGGTACACTTTCCCCAGACAGAGCTGAGACACGTCACGTGTGTACACATTAGCATTGACTAGAATGCGAACGTATTGGCTGGGACGTGCGCAGAGCAGGCGTAATGCGACGCTGCGCATCCTGTGTAAATTTGGGATAAGAGAGTCAGTCAGTAAGTGAGTCAACAAGTCAGTGCATCATTTAGTAAGACACTTGGTTGGTAAGTATCTAAGTTAATAATAGATTAATTATAATATAAGTGTAAAATTCAATAAATCTCTAAGTCAGGAAGTTAGTAAGTAATGTGACGACCCCTCCACACCACTAGGTGTGGGCTGCAACTGGGCCGGTGTGGCAGTCAACATAAAAGCTCTCCCAGTCGGCGTGTGGCTCCCTCTCTGGTCGGGCACACCTCTGCACTCATCCAGTGTGGGCACCACGGCGCAGCGCTCCCGTTTGTTTTTGTTGCCGCACATTTCATCACTTCCTTTTGTAATAAATTTATAATCACTTTTTGCACACTTCATCTCCTCTCCTGCTTTTTGTTGCGCCGGGACTTAACAAATGGGGGCTCGTCTGGGTTGTTTTTCCCAGGTAGTTTCGGGTATTAACTGGGAGATTTTTGTGAATGTGACCCGGGGGGTAAAAGTGTGACCTCAAGCACACAGCTGTTAGAAGCTACTTGCGTGAGTGTGTGAATGATTCACAGCTGATTGGGAGGAGTTGAGACGAGGGCAGTGAGTTAAACAGCCGAGTACACGAACAGTAAGTTACCGCCGCCTCCTGTCCCTGTAAGCTTCAGAGCCGACTTCCTTTGGAGTTTGTTGGGGGGTTTGTTAGTGTGGTGTGAACGTGGCCGGAGCAGTTGTCTTTGGGGCACATCGCCTGCTGCTGGGGAGTCGCCAGGTAATGGTTGCTTTCCCTTGGCTGACAGGCTATTGTCATTGAAGGCAGATCATTTGATTATTGCCGTCAATGCTGTGCGTAAATACCCACCACGAGTAACAACTGAAGACTAGGGGGGAGTCCAGCTAGTTTCGGCTGTGTTGACGTTTGCTTGTGTGGAGCTCTGCGTGCCATGCATTGTTTTTTTTTTGTCTGTGAAAGGTGAGTAGCAAGTGTGTTGTATCGTGTATTTCCAAGAGTTATAGGTTGTTTTGTGTTGGTTAGCTGCAGTTGAGGTGTTCTTGCCAGAACTCCTTTTTTTCTTAAGGGGGGGGGGGGGGAGTGTGACGACCCCTCCACACCACTAGGTGTGTCTGTGTGGGTCGCAAGGTGATGGGCTGCACCTGGGCCGGTGAGGCAGTCAACATAAAAGCTCTCCCAGTCGGTGTGTGGCTCTCTCTCTGGTCGGCCACACCTCTGCACTCATCCAGTGTGGCCACCACGGCGCAGCGCTCCTATTTGTTTTTGTTTATGTACTATCATTTGCTTTTGGAATAAATTTGTAATTACTTTTTGCACGCTTCATCTCCTCTCCTGTTTTTTGTTGTGTCTTCTGAGCCGGGTTGTAACAGTAAGTATTAAGTTAGGTAAGTCAAAAAGTGTTACGGGTGTGAGGGTGAACCCAAAAGCAGCACACTGGAGCCCGGAGGAAACAGCAGGTAACAAGTCTTTGTAGGTCTTTACTAACCCGGTCACACAATGTCTGTTGAGATGCTGGTTTCGCTGTGTGGAGGATCAGGCTGGAAACAGACGAGGAGCAGGCAAATCTCTTGGTCGGGGACAGAAGGCTGAGGTAGTTACCAGGGCAGAAACGAGGAAGGAAGGTCGGGGACAGGCAGGGTCGAAACCGGGAGATCAGTCCGAGGATAAGTGCTGGAGAGTCTTGCATTTGCAGTGAGAACAATCTGGCACTGAGTGGGCTGAGACCGGGACTTAAATACTGGCAGCAGGTAATGAGAAACAGGTGATTTGAGTTGGCTTAATGAGGAGAGTGTGGTTCAGGTAAACGAAGGGGAGTGGAAATGTAGTGGGCTGAGAGGCTGAGCAGGTGTGGCAGGTGATAACTGTGACAAAAAGGAAGGAAGTATGTGCTTGGTGATGGAGTGAGGGAGCCAGTCCGTGTGTCAGTAACGAGTCAGTGCACAAGTTAGTAGATAAGTAAGTTTGAAGGTATCTAAGTGCTAACCAATATTTAAATTAGTTAGTTACTAGGAGAGTAAACATGTATGGTATTTAGTAAGTAAGTGAGCAAGTAAGGAAGTGAGTGAGTGTTAGTAAATAAGAAAATTGTAAGCACCTTAGTGAGTAATAAATAAGTAGGTATACAAGTCAGTAAGGATGGGTGCAAGGAAGGAAGTAAATGAGTGAAAGTGAATGAGTAAGTGGATACTTGTAGGCAAGTGTTTGAGAAAGTAGGTAAGTTAGCGAGTAAGTAGGTAAATAAAATCCTGTTTTGCAACATAAAAGGGACGTACAGATAATCTTATTCTACTTCCTGAAGCCTCAGTGTAACAAAAAATAACAGTTTAACAAGACAGAGACAAAAATATGATACAAACAAAAAGAAAAACACAGCAGTGGATACGAAGAGAAAAACACCTTCTCCAGAATAAGACATCGGCTCATGCTTCAAGGGATTCACTCCTCTCTTCTCTGATCTCTGAAGAGAAGTATGATGGGAGTCAGTTGAGTGAACTGACCACACACTGTCACTCTGTGAGCTAGAGGACAAACTGGCTGCAGCTGCTGATTCCTCTGTAATTTCACTATAACCTTACTTTGCAGATAATTGGTCTTAGCAACAAATCCACAGTATTATATCCTTAGTTTGATATATTGTCTTCAAGTACACAAGTAGTTTTTATTAGGATTTCAAAATATCCTCATCAGATATTTAATGATCGTCTAAAGACGTTTATGAGGGATGCATCCAGCTGAAAGTCGGCAGTTAACAGGGTCGCTGTTTAAACCGAAACACCGGGTGATCTCTGCCACGGCTTTTTGAGTTCAAAAGGATTTTAAAGCCGTGTTGAAACGTCTTTGCTACTCGCGCTTATCTCCTCTCACGTGTTGATTCAGTGAATCCATCTGTGATGAAATATAGCACCATCTAAAACAGCGCCAGCTGAGTCTCTTCATGCTAACAGGCTAACTGTTGTGCTGCTCATAATGATACCTGCCTGTCCGTCTGCTTCTATGGTGTCATCTGTGAAGAATGTCGTTTGTCTTTGTTTTACTGCCCTCTACTTTTTTTTCTCCATACGTCTACCCGCGACTTCAGCCCGCAGTCAAAACACAGACAACAATGGGGGCACAGGAACCTTTTAGTTCCAGATAAAGTAGTTCAGGGGGCTAAAAGACCCCTGAACTTGTTCCATTTTCTAGATCAACATGCTGGCAAACCACACCATGCAACAAGATGCCATCTGTCACATGTGCCTGTTTACATTGGAGTAGTAGAGCTTTATAGCTCTAACTACTGCAGAAGCTGTTATTGAGCGACTGGAAGGTGGCAGCACTGCAGCTTATAACCAGCACTTTGGGCCTACAGTGATACGAATCATTTGGCTAACCCACTACGAATTCTGGTGCCAGCTAGCAAGGGCAACGGTGATGTTGGTTGTTTAGTTAACATATTAGAGGGACTAGATTATCTTTTGGTTGTGCCAATGAGAAATTAGCTACATAGACCCAAGCAGTTTTTTGAACCAGGCTGTAAACATGTTTATTTCTGCTGTAAAGATCGTCTACTTTGAATGGGTGTGTATGTGGTTTCTGGTGTTTCTGCATCCAGCCTCAAGTGGACGCTCGATGAATTGCAGTTTATAACACTTCCGCATGGGCCTTATATTTTGAGACCGGAGGTTGCCGCTTGATCTAACCATGATCAGGGACTGTAGCACACCTCAAAGAGTTGACACTGTGTTTGATCAAGTGTGATGGTCAGTTCTGCTGACAAAAAATCAAGTAACATCAGTAATAAATCATTAAAGTATTCTGCATCGGATCTATTTAAGAACATGATTACAATTATATTACTCTTTAGTTGCTATAACAGCCAACTGTGTTCACTCTCTAGTCTTGAAATGTGACTGTCTGCTGTAAGGTGCAGAGCAGCTGGTGTTCTCAGAGTTTTTTTCACCAGGCACAGCTGCCAACCAAATGGTTTGAAACAAAATAGATGAGAGAGCTGAGACTGTGAATGGTTGAGGGCCATACACCAACACATTTAAAGCTTTACAGAGCCGAGTGGAACGGGTTTTGTCTCTTTCTCTTTCCCACAAGTCACACCCAGTGGTGGATAGGAACAAAGTAAATGTCCTTAGGTACAGTTTATGAGTATCTGTTCTTTACTTGAGTATTATTTTTTGGGGAACTTATTACTTTTACTTCATTTAAAGAGAAATATCATACTTTTGACTCCACTACATTTCTATCAGTGCTCTAGTTACTCACTACTTTATCTTTGAAGTCAGCTGATGAGTTTTCTTTTCTGAAATCAGATCCCAAAGACCGTAAACTGTTGGTGTTCTTCAGATCAGTGCGTTCATTTAGTCGTGGTGATGATGGCTATGACTGAGAAGGACGATGATTCTCTACCTGAGCACCACGGCCATATTTTAAACCCACGTTTGAGGTTTTGAAATGAAGAATGACTGTTTGTATTGTTGTAAATCTCTGATCTGTTTACCACACAAACTTCATTACAGCCTTAATAAAACATCAGCATCTAACCTGAGAAAGCATGTGGAGGTCTGGAGCTAACACACTGCTTTGATTCCAGATGAACATTTGAGACTTGTCTGTGCTTGTAGTAACTTAGTTTATATTTCATGGTAGACTTTTTAGATATGAAATCATGTTTTCTAGATAAACGGAATGGAGCAACTGCACTCATGCTTTGTGAAACTACGTTTAGAGATGTTTTAAAAAGTACTTTGAATACTTCAGTATTTTTAAAAGCAAGTACTCCAGGACTTTAACTCAAGTCTGAATCTGACTGAACAACTTTCACTTGTATTGGAGTAATGTTTGATCAGGAGGATCTATACTTTCACTTCAGTCATGAAGATTATTTGGAGTCATTGTCCGTGTAAACATCGATAAGTTACACCTTTAACCTCTTTCTTTCAAAGTGCAACAGTAATGTTGTTCCAGACTTCCCACACCTGCAAACTGGGCACATGTAAGCAATGCAATGTAACCAGGACTTCCTGATAACTTTATGAGGACATGAAGAGTGCCTGAGATAGCTCCACATCTTAGTTTCTCTGCTATTTTTTCCCCCAGCAGCTAATTATGAAAAAGAAAAAGAAAAGAAACAAGTACAAGAGAAGCATCTTGCCTAACAAGCTCCTCGACGGTGGAACTGTGCATTATGTTGTTTAACCATCACAATAAATAACAATTGTATGCAATAGTAACACCACAGGAGATGGGATAGGCAAATGATAAAGCTGCTACTAGATTCAAAAAGACAACAGGTCAGGTTCTCTTTTCTGTGACTAGTCTATAAGAAAAGCATACAGTCAACACACCACCGAGCACGCAGTCTGTCACCTCA
Organism: Notolabrus celidotus; assembly: GCF_009762535.1. Lineage (NCBI taxonomy): Eukaryota > Metazoa > Chordata > Actinopteri > Labriformes > Labridae > Notolabrus > Notolabrus celidotus. The sequence goes on along the minus strand of NC_048272.1, from coordinate 39,754,207 downwards.
GCCTGCATGCAAACATGCGTGTAGCATTGCAGCCGTCACAGATTATGTTGGAGGGATGATCCAGGCAGATCCATGGCTCTTGAATTAGTGTTTTCTTGTTTCTTGTTATAAGGGCCATGTTGTTCTGGTCTGATTAATGCTGTGGCTGTGTATGAGGGCCGTTAATGGAGCAGATGTGCTGCTGAGTGTTTCCTTGTGGCTGCTACACCTGCAGTTCGTAGTAGTGCTCAGTGCTGAGTAATTCACAGATTAACACTGAGCTTTTGTTTCAGAATTCAGTGTTGCATGGTTGGTTGCTAGGAGTAAACATACATTTGAACATCATTAGAAATGGTTCCCCTGTGCAATAAATGTGGAAAAGAGGTTGGAACCTATTATTGCTATTTTTGGCAAAGCAAACTGATCAAAAGATTCTGGGGTGCAATTTCTAAAGAACTGAGTGGCATTGTCCAGACCTGCATCGAGAGGGACTCAGGCCTATTCATTCTCAGCCTCCTCTCAAAATCGGTTTCATTAACACAACCACATGTCGACCACTGTGTGACAAATTATTGTTATTGGCTAGAAAATGTATTTTGATAAACTGGATTAAGGATAAACTGCCAACTGTTACGCTGTGGCATCAAGAGTTATTTATGGTCCTCTCTCATGAAATGATCAGTGTGGTTCTGAGGGGTAGTGAGATGTATTTAACTGAAATGTGGTCTCCTGTGCTCAGTTATTGACCTAAAGAACCTACTCAACTTGTGATTAGGGGACAAAACTACATTAAAGCTGCTGTGAGGAACTTTCGGTTTGTATCGATTTTGGCGCCCCCTTGCGGACAAAGTGATACCTCTCATCTCTTGTCCTGTACAGTCATGGCCAAAAGTTTTGAGAATGACACAAATATTACATTTTCACAAATTCTGCTGCTTCAGTTTTTATAATGTCAATTTGCATATACTCCAGAATGTTATGAGGAGTGATCAGCTCAACTGCAATTAATTGCAAAGTCCCTCTTTGCCTTGAAAATGAACTTCATCACCAAAAACACATTTCCACTGCATTTCAGCCCTGCCACAAAAGGACCAGCTAACATCATTTCAATGACACACAGGTGTCACACACATTAACACAGGTGTGGGTGTTGATGAGGACAAGGCTGGCGATCAATCTGTCATGATTGAGTGACTGGACACTTTAAAGGAAGATGGTGCATGACACCATTGTTCCTCATCTGTTAGCCATGGTTACCTGCAAGGAAACACGTGCAGCCATCATTGCATTGCACAAAAAGGGCCTAACAGGGAAGTTTATAGCAGCGAGTAAGATGCACCTCAGTCAACCGAATTATCAAGAACTTCAAGGAGAGAGGTTCAATTGTTGCCAAACAGGCTCCAGGGCGCCCAAGAAAGTCCAGCAAGCGCCAGGACCGTCTCCTGAAGGTGTTACAGCTGCGGGATCGGGCCACCACCAGTGCAGAGCTTGCTCAGGAATGGCAGCAGGCAGGTGTGAGTGCATCTGCACGCACAGTGAGGCGAAGACTTTTGGAGGAAGGCCTGGTGTCAAGGAGGGCAGCAAAGAAGCCACTTCTCTCCAGTAAAAACATCAGGGACAGACTGATATTCTGCAGAAGGTACAGGGACTGGACTGCTGAGGACTGTGGTAAAGTCATTTTCTCTGATGAATCCCCTTTCCGATTGTTTGGGGCATCTGGAGGAAGGCTTGTTCGGAGAAGACGAGGTGAGCGCTACCATCAGTCCTGTCTCTTGCCAACAGTGAAGCATCCTGAGACCATTCATGTGTGGGGTTGCTTTTCGGTCAAGGGAGTGGGCTCTCTCACAATCTTGCCTAAAAACACAGCCATGAATAAAGAATGGTACCAGAACGTCCTCCGAGAGCAACTTCTCCCAACCATCCAAGGGCAGTTTGGTGATGAAGAATGCCTTTTCCAGCATGATGGAGCACCTTGCCATAAAGCAAAAGTCATAACAAAATGGCTCGGGGAACAAAACATTAAGATTTTGGGCCCTTGGCCAGGAAACTCCCCAGATCTTAATCCCATTGAGAACTTGTGGTCAATCCTCAAGAGGCGGGTGGACAATCAAAAACCCACAAATTCTGACAAACTCCAAGCATTGATTATGCAAGAATGGACTGCCATCAGTCAGGATTTGGTCCAGAAGTTGATTGACAGCATGCCAGGAAGAATTGCAGAGGTCTTGAAAAAGAAGGGTCAACACTGCAAATATTGACTTATTGCATGAATTCTGTGTAATTCTCAATACAAGCTTTTGATACTTATGAAATGCTTCTAATTGTATTTCATTATACCATAGAAACATCTGACAAAAACACCTAAAAACCCTGAAGCAGCAGACTTTGTGAAAATGTAATATTTGTGTCATTCTCAAAACTTTTGGCCATGACTGTACATGCAAAATTTGTGTCTTCCGACAATATTCGCGTCCTGCTGCGTTTAACATACAGATTTATCACACGGTGTGATTATTTGCCACGAAAACAGCCAAAAAAGGATGTTTCTAAAGCAAGATATCAATCATCTGATCTGATACCTTCCCCCTCAGAACAGTTTCAGGCATTAAAAATGACAACAGATAAGGTGTCAGTGTTGTTGTGGATGTTCTTGTTTGCTTTTGAGGGTCATAAAGAAGCATCAGTATCAGTTTCAGTCTGTTTCTCAGCCAGTTAAAAACTCCTCATAGTGCCTTTAAATGGGCAAACCTGCAGAGAGCTAATCAAGAAGCATCCTCCTCCTTTTACTTTATTTAATTTTTTATTGTGTCTCTACTATCAATAAAGCTTAGCTAGCTTTGCCTTCTGTTATCATGTATTATACTTGCTTACGAAAACGTATTATAATGACAAAATGCATGACATCGACCAGGAGGGGGAGTGGTCTGGCCACTAGGGTTTCCTTGTCTGGAATGTACGCTATGACAGAGTGGCAGTATTTGATTTTAATGTTTTCTTTCTTCTCTTCTCTCTCTAATGTAAATTTCTTTATATAATCCACTCTTAATATACTATTTTAAATGTGTAATGTGAAACAAAGGCAAGATGTATGATTGGATTTTTTTCTCTTCTGTTTGTGGAAAAACAAAAATCAATATAACTCCGTTTAGAGAAATGGTTGATGACATGCAAGTAATAATATTGCAACCCGTAGGTCTATTTGTACAGTTTATTTGCTACTGTCTTTCTACTTCTTTACTGGCAGAGGGCTGAAAAAAAGTAAGATTAAAGAAGAAAGAAAACTAATCTTTAAATTCCAAATACAATGTGTGATTTTTTTTAAATAAAGCACCTTTTTTTTTTGTTGATTTTGCTTTCAATAGCAACATATTGCAAAAAGAAAATATTGAATTATCAATGTAGTAACTCAGGCTGTAGCAGGTGCAGTCACTCGAGATTGAGCATGTGAACAGTGGTTCTGATGCAAGTTCTGCTTTTGAACCATTCTACTGTTGGGGGGCTGGGTTATATAGATATATATATTTTTTTAATATTTGAAAATAATTCCCCAGATTTTGGAAGAGCTATTGGTGCATTGTTTTTCCAGCTGATGTTTAAAGCTAGGGTTGGTAGTCTCGGGAAACCAGCATGAATTTGAATGTAGCTTTTCCTCATGACTCCGTCTAACCCCTCCCCTCCTCCCTCGGAGCTCCTCCAAAACGACGCCCCCCCGCTCACATGCACGAGCGCCGCTGATTCTCGACCATATGATCGTGACTGATTCAAAACCGGTCCTCACCAAAACATTATCATAGTGAAAGTTAAAAACACAAACAAACATGGCTGCTGTTAGTACTCACAACTATCATGCTAGCATTATCCAGTTGCACCGGTGACACGATATCAGGAGAAAAGTTATAACACATGTAATACTGTAACAACTCTACTGTTTGTTAAACATGTTCAGTGTTGATGTTCTTAATTCCTACAGTGTTGACGGTCGGTGAAGGCATCAGGAGAGGTGTAGAGTGTGCGAGTGGGAGAGAGGAGAGACAAGAGGAGAAGTTCTTCATTCATTCAAACATTGATTGTTGCTTTGTTGGTTGGCGTGATCACGGCCGACAGTGACCGGTTATTAAAGATCAACGTGTTCACGAATCGGCTCGTCATCACTACAGCGTCCGGACGGACGCTACAATAAATCTATATTTTCTGTAGGACTTACTGAACGTCATTAATTATTCTGCTTGTTGGTGAGAGCTTTTTAGACTCTGATCCGGACTACAGTCCTGAGCAAAGCACCTCATCAGGTCAGAGGGGACAGGCGGAGGAGGGCAGAACGGCTAGACGGGATTTGATTGGTTTAAAATTTGGGGAGCCAAAAAACGGTGATTGGTTGGTGTTTTCCCAGGTTTACTCCGGCTGTAGATAGCAGTTTTTTTTCACTCTTTTTTTAGGAACACAATATGTATTGATTGCCATCAGGACATAAAGATAATTTTAACCAGTATAACAAAAAGTGTATCTAAATCTGATTACCAACCCCAGCTTTAATGGGACTGAGGGAAGGAGGCAAAGAAACATAATGCAGTAAGTCATTGCTGTCACATTCTCATCAGCAATTTCAGTGTATTACAATTTTAGTGCAACCTATGAAAAGATTCCCACTTGGTATGGAATCACATATTTTAAGGCAGTGTGAATATTTTTCTATTCTATGGTTTACAAACATGTATTTAATTCTATACATTTATGTGTTTCTGTTTTGTATAGCGGCTTGTACTAAGACATGTTAGCTTCTGTTAAGTGCAGCTGAATTTGAAAGCATCTATGATTACATGACATTTTTATCCCAGATCAGCCGTACTGATATCCTACACCTCCCTCGACTGTTCATTTAGAGAAAATGTCAAGCAGCTCTTTTTAACTTCCTATCCTCACAGGTGAGATTTGTTTCTGAGGATTATAATCTTCTGAGAGGAAGTGAGCGGTTCTCTATCCTTGGGACATGATCAATACTTAACAGCCTTGATTGAGGTAAGGTGCCTAAACAGTTACTGTCTGAATGATTGCACCCAACCCTACCATTTCCCATCTTTTGCCCATTCAGCAGAAAATTCATCAGGCTGTCTCTTTTGCTTGTTATCTGTTGTACGATACAAAATATATGATTACAAAGGTGCAAACACTTCTGTCATTCTTTGTTGCCCTCTCCTTCCCGTGTTAAACTCTGAGTCAGAAGGACTAGCATTTCACTTGGCAAAAATATGAGTCAATTTGTACTGAGCATGGGTGCTATCAGAACCTGAATCACTAATGAGAATCAATTGAGTTCAGAGGCAGGCAGAGAACTGCCTGAGCCACGGGTTTGTTTCATCTGACATTTCTTTGGATTACCATTTCCACTCCTGAATAACGATTCCAAACAAGTACATGTGAAGCTGTGAATGAAATAAAAGAGAGGGCCTGGGCTCCAATAATACAACACACAACAATCATACTGATTTTCAGCACATACAAAGAAACAGCATATGATGATGTCACTGTGTCGGAGTGACACCAGAAACATTTCATCGCCTCACTTACATGCAAATTGCAGACTGGCTCTATGGCTGATGATGGATCCCAGTGTATTGACGGCGGTGCACTGGTATACCCCGATGTCTTGGTCCTTGTCCAGGTTACTAATGATCAGGCTGCCCCCAGACATGTGACGCCGGTAGTCATTCCCAAGATCAATGAGTGTTCCGTTTAGTGACCATCTGGAAGAAACGCAAACACAATCAGTAGCTGATCCTCTTGGAAATGCACACTCGTGTGTTTACCCCAGAAATCAATACGATCGGTCCAAGCACATCATGCTGAGGAAATAAAGGGTGAGTAATAAAGGTAAGGTTTGTTATAATCAATAATTACTGCATGTTGTGATTCCTTCACTGCAGGCCAGAAACAATTGGATGACTCTGTCTCTGCACACAATTTCAACAGTTTGACTTTGAGTATTTTTTTGGTAGGTTTAGGTAAACTTTCAAAGCTTAGCCGATCTACTTTGGTGGCATACTTTTTTTTTTCTTGGTGTAATCAACTTTAATTTAATCTATAATTCATTCAGGAGGTTATTTTTTTTTTTTCATAAATTAAAAGTGTAACAGAATAACTGAATAAATAATTAATTATTATTAAGTGCAAATTGATGTGAAATGAAAAGAAATGTAATTTTATGAGGGTAAGAATTCACATCATGATGTTTCACAGCAAAGTGAGTAAGAGTCTCTTGATTTATATGCTGTTTTTAGCTCAGACAGATGTATGGGAACTTTTGTCAGTTCAAAAGATCGCTGCTGTAGACCAGAGTGATCACAGCCATAAAACTCTCTACAGATACCAGGTAGATGATTCACTTTGATTTACACAACTCCCCTTGCTGAGCTAGACATTATTTTCATGTTAAAATCTTAGTTAGTGGCTTTAGCAGAACAGACTCTGTGGAAACGGAATATAACTTAACACTTAACAAGTATGTTCAGATTATAATAAGCTGTATATAAATATTGTGGTCTTGTTAACTTAGATTGAGCCTTTTATAAATCATAAGGAGCAACAGAGGCTGCCATCTTGCACCAACATGTTTCCACAGAAGCTCAGAACAGACAACCTTTGGGCCACACATGTTTTTGTATGAGGGCTGCAAACAAAAAAAAGCAGCAGTTGGAAGACAAAGACGATGAAGAAGAGAGCGGTTGTTGTGTTCAGAGGCCACCGTCGCTTCTGGGTGAGTAAGGAAGCTTTTCATCCAAGCGGCAACCTCTGGTCTTAAAATATACAGCCCATGTGAAATTGTTAAAAACAGCAGTTCATCAAGCGTCCGCTTGAGGCTGGCTGCAGAAACACCAGAAACCACATACACACCAATTCAAAGAAGATGATCTTTTCAGCAGAAATAAACATGTTTACAGCCTGGTTCAAAAAGCGGTTTAGGTCTCAATAGCTAATTGCTCCATCAGCACACACACTGAGTTTTATTATAATGCTGTATTTTCAAAGATATTAAATGTACGAGTTTTGCCCAAATAAGGGCATGGCTGACTTAATTGACAGGCAGGAACATCGTAGCTTTTAGCAAGGAGGCTAAAGGCCCACCTCTTTACCTCACACTAGCTTGACAGAAGTTAGGTTGAGTTCAGCATTTCCAATATGGCACCCACTGACAATCTGCTTCAAAACAGCACTTAGGGACAGATGGGTGGACGTCACAGAGACTACGTCCAGTTTTTATACAGTCTATGGTTTCATCCTAGAATCTGACCACTAGATAATGCTAAATATTCCCATTTCGACACAGGGCAATTTTAAATCAGAAACAACATAATTTTGCAATAATTTCAGATAGCTGTCATTCTCTATTCATATAGTAAAGCTGATTAAAATTATCTTCACATTTTGAGTTCTTGGAATTTTTAAAGATATTAAACTTAGGAGTTTTGCCCAAATAAGGGCATAGCTGACTTAATTGACAGGCAGGAACATCGTAGCTTTTAGCAAGGAGGCTTAAGGCCCACCTCTTTACCTCAAACTAGCTTGACAGAAGTTAGGTTGAGTTCAGCATTTCCAATATGGCACCCACTGACAATCTGCTTCAAAACAGCACTTAGGGACAGATGGGTGGACGTCACAGAGACTACGTCCAGTTTTTATACAGTCTATGTTTTCATCCTAGAATCTGACCACTAGATAATGCTAAATATTCCCATTTCAACACAGGGCAATTTTAAATCTGAAACAAAATAATTTTGCAATAATTTCAGATAGCTGTCATTCTCTATTCATATAGTAAAGCTGATTAAAATTACCTTCACATTTTGAGTTCTTGGAAATACTTGTTAAAATGTGGTATGAAAAACTCATGTCTATTTTACCATTAGAGAGATTATCTCATGTTCTCAGAGGCACTCTTGAAGTTTTTATAACAGACTGGTCACCAATAGCAACTTATCTGAAAGAAGAATGGGTAAGAGTAATAAGTATAGGGGGATCAAATGTATCACATTAAAATGTTAAATGTATACAGTACATGTTTCAGGTTGTGTTTGCTGCATGTACTAACACTGTGAAAGAAAAAAATGTCTTTTATTTTATTCTTTATTTTTTATTTTATTTTATTATTTTTTATTTTTTTTATTTTTTTTATTTTTGTCTTGTTTTGCTTTGTTTTGATAATGTTTTCTGTGGGAGCATTATGGGTTTATTTTCTTTGGGGGGGGTTTGTGTATTGTGAAATCTTTATCTAAGAATAAATATATTGAAAGAGGAATGAATTACTTGTGAAAAGGACTGTAAAGCCTTGAAAGACTAATGCGCTCTCTGAGTGGATTCTAATTAGTCAATGTTTGCTCTGCTGTGTTCTGACTTATTGCTTTCTGACACCTTTATATTGCATTGTCTACAGACCATTTCCCTCAAGGAAAGGTCAGTCATGCAAGCTTAGTTCAGGAAGTTATTAATCATAGTCACAACACAAAATATAGAAAATGGAAATAAAAAAAAATACTCTTTTGAAACTCAGTGACAGCACGCAGCCTATTAGTGTGAGGATGACTGTTTGACAGAGAAGCCAGCTGAGTCATAGTTATAAGACCATGAAGGCTAACAAGACTTTATCTCCGATGATTAATGCGAATGAAAAACAACTTTTCCAATACAGCATATGAGAAACAAAGAGTCTTTGGAATGCCATGTTTATGCCTGTCTCTGTCAAAGGACTGCACAATGGCAACTCAAGTAATAAGAAGTGGGGGGAAAAATCAGCGTCATCGTTTTTCTTCCCAGGCAAACAAACAGGCAGCTAATATGATGCTTCATGAAGTCTCAAAGCCAGCCATGACTCTCCCTTGTGTCCTGCCTGACAGAGTACAAAAGACTCAGTGTTTCATTTTGTTACGTGCATTATTCATTTAACAGTCTTTGCCAGCCGTTTAATCTGAATGATTCTGTCACTTTTCCAACAATGATATTCCCTTCATATGCCCTGCTTGTCATTACAAAGCTTATGACAATATTGACAGTGTGTGAGACATGCGCGGATACAACATGTACAGTCTTTGAATGCACACTCTATATTACATTTTATTGCCCGGCTTTCTTACTGATCTTCCGGTTCTTTAAGAAGCTTCATTCTGATTGGTCAAAACCCCCTTGACAGCAGTTATTAACTTTCACTAACATGAGCAACGCCAGAGGCAAACTGATCACACGTCATGTCAAATCAATCCACGGAAAAGAGTTCCGGCACATTTAGCATCTGCTCGTTGACACCACACACTGTAAGGTGAGGGGAAACCGTTAGCTTCCATTAGCTTCATATTGGTAAGCAGTGTGGCTAAAACGTTAGCTTTGGTTAGCATGCTAAATCGGCAGGCTACTGATGTTTACCATAAACTGTAAATAAAATGGACAGCGTCGCTCTGCCTTTTCGCATTGAACGGTTTTGAAGTGAAAAAACCCCGTCCCTGAACACTGCTATCTTGTACATTTTTCTGCAGCCAGTGTCTGCGCAGTAGAGAATTTCAGTGTTGCCACGTAATTTATGTGTTGCCACGGTAACTAGCTCCACCGTACAAGCGTACCGTCACGAGATCCTACAGAGCTTCTCTCTACAGCAGCTGCCAATCAAAGTGAATCCGGAGGTAAAACCCTGTTTTTCTGACCTCTAATAACTAATGAAAAAGAAACTTTTCAGGAAAAAAAGGCCTTGAACACAAAACAGTCAAATAATCACTACATATCACCACAGCATACGGATGTGAGAAACATTTCAAACAATGTGTATTTATCTTTTAAAGTTTGACCGCAGCCCCATATAAATGAATGGGGGAGACTGAGTTTTTGACCTATACTGCAGCCAGCCACCAGGGGGAGCAATATTTGTGGAAGCTTCACTTCCAGCCAAGTGACCTGGACCCCTGATGTTTACAGATTGGATCCCGTCCAGCAGTATTATCAACAAACGGAGCAGGTGAGAGAAACTTTAGGTTAGCGGTCTCTACAAAGAAACTTAAACCATGAGCGGTGGTGATGATAGCAGCAGGGTTCAAAGTTGTGACATTTGCCTTGTTTTTTTTTAAAGTTGTGTGAACCTCAGTGCCTGTATTTCCATTATTAGTGGCATCTCTTTCTGATGCTGGTTAATGATGTGGCCACATACTGGTTGTTAAAGGTGACATATCATGCAAAATGGACTTTTTAATGGTTCTTTACCTGAAATATGTGTCCCTGGCATGTCTACAAACCCCCCGAGAATGAAAAAAATCCATTCTGCCCCTGTTTTGATTTCTACACCTTTCTGTAAATGTGTGTGAAACGAGCCGTTTCAGACTTCCGTGTTTTTGTTACGTAACAACAATATCCGGTCTGTCACGGAGTCAGAGCTCGGAGCTTGTTCAGCCCATAGACTGTATAAAATACAACTCAACTCCTCTGTTTTTCATTCCCTGCACACATGTGTGCTAACAAGGAGCTTAGGAGGGAGGCATGCTAGTTGTAGGCTGTATTTATAAATACAAAGGTCGGTTTTACTCCCCACGTCTGCAGATTTGAAGATCTAGTGGATGATTTTTATTTGTCAAGGAAAAGTGCTAGCGCTAATTAGCATAGCCACATAGCTACATGTTCGTAGCTACATGTTCGTAGCTACATGTTCGTAGCTACATGTTCGTAGCTACATGTTCGTAGCTACATGTTCGTAGCTACATGTTCGTGGCTACATGTTCGTAGCTCTAGCTGTAGCTGTAGCTCTAGCTGTAGCTCTAGCTGTAGCTCTAGCTGTAGCTCTAGCTGTAGCTCTAGCTGTAGCTCTAGCTGTAGCTCTAGCTGTAGCTCTAGCTGTAGCTCTAGCTGTAGCTCTAGCTGTAGCTGTGTACCAAGACACACGTCGACACACTGACACACTGACAAGTAAAACAACAAGAAACACTAAATCTGTGACCAATCCTTCAGAAAGTTCCGCTGCCTTTCTGGCAGAGGTCGGTTTTACTCCCCACGTCTGCAGATTTGAAGATCTAGTGGATGATTTTTATTTATCATGGATAAGTGCTAGCGCTAGTTAGCATAGCCACATAGCTACATGTTCGTAGCTGTGTACCAAGACACACGTCTACATACTGATAAATAAAACAACAAGAAACACTAAATCTGTGACCAATCCTTCAGAAATGTCCTGCTACGGGCGCCTCTCTGTCAGGATCAGATTCTGGATCAGATTCAGATGGTTGAAGTAACGTGATCTCTGAGCAGCCGTGTATATTCAGCCAACATGTAAACATTAGATCAACGTGCTGGAGAGCCGAGGCACATCCACTTCCTGAGGGGGCGTGGTCAGAGAGAAAACAGAGTGTTCTGAGGACTGCTGAAGAAGAGGGATTTTCAGGCAGACCAAAATCTGATTTCAAAGTGTTTTTTTGAGCATAAACTTTAAAGACATGTTTTGGGGACCTCTTAGACCAATATATATTGATGAAAAAAGCGTGATATGTCACCTTTAAGAAAGAAGGTGCGTCACCAAAGTTTGCTTTTCAGTGGCTACACGTGCAGCACACATACGGTGTGCGAGTCGACAACAAGAACGTTAGCTTGGTCAAAAAAAAAATCCCTCCCAGAGAGCAGGGGTCTCATTTAGAAATGTTGTACATGGATGGTCGAATCAGGGCCTGAAAATGGCATGTGCTACTCCGAAGTTTGTGATCTTTAAATACAAACTTAAATGGGAAAATGTGTGCACCAGAAAGAAAGATCTGACCTATATATACGTACATTTAGAGACTGGGGAAATGGCGGTGCAGGTAGTGAGAGTGTGAATTAAAATTCAGATTATATAAAAAATAGTAAGTATCAACATATTAACAGACCCACGGCTTCATAATCACTGGAAGCGATGAAAATTTGAACGCATGTCTTGAGGGCCATCAAATATTTATTCAGCCTCACCTCCCGATTGTAATTTGAGCAATTTTGAGTCTGTCGGAGCAGCCTGGGATTACTTCAACACATATTTACCTCACATAGAAAGCCACACATTTAGTATTGACATCCAACAGTTTTCTTTTTAATATTTGTCTTTATAATATTAAAAAGAAAACTACAACCTCTTCAAGTTCAGTGCATTTACTGGATATACATTAAAGGTGACATATCACACTCTTTTCATCAATACATATTGGTCTAAGAGATCCCCAAAACATGTCTTTAAAGTTTATGCTCAAAAAAACACATGAAAAACACTCTTCTTCAGCCCTGTTCAGAACGGTCTGTTTTCCCTCTGTGACCACGCCCCCTCAGGAAGTGGATGTGCCCTCGGCTCTCCAGCACATTGATCTAATGTTTACATGTTGGCTGAATAGACACACTGCTTACAGACCCGCATTACTTTAACCCTCTGAATCTGATCCAGAATCTGATCCTGACGGAGAGGCGCCTGTAGCAGGACCTTTCTGAACAATAGGTCACAGATTTAGTGTTTCTTGTTGTTTTATTTGTCAGTATGTCAACGTGTGTCTTGGTACACAGCTACGAACATGTAGCTATGTGGCTATGCTAACTAGTGCTAGCACTTATCCATGATAAATAAAAATCATCCACTAGATCTTCAAATCTGCAGACGTGGGGAGTAAGACCGACCTCTGTGTTTATTAAGACAGCCTACAACTAGCATGCCTCCCTCCTAAGCTCCTTGTTAGCACACATGTGTGCAGGTAATGAAAAACGGAGGAGGGGTTGAGTTGTATTTTATACAGTCTGTGGGCTGAACAAGCTCCGAGCTCTGACTCCGTGACAGACCGGATATTGTTGTGACGTAACAAAAACATGGAAGTCTGAAACGGCTCGTTTCACACACATTTACAGAAAGGTGGAGAAATCAAAACAGGGGCAGAATGGATTTTTTTTTCATTTTCAGGGGGTTTGTAGACATGCCAGGGACACATATTTCAGGTAGAGAACCATTGAAAAGTCGATTTGATGTCACCTTTAAGTTCCAGTGACGTGTGGTGAGGTTCACGGCTGGTGAGGCACTGACATTGGAGTCAGATTTACAAATGTATGAGCCAAACAGCTCGGTTTGAAAGGAGTGGGTTATTTTTTTGACCTGATGTTTGAAGCAGATCTTTAAGCTCCGGCATTGGTCTTCCTTTATTCATTAGATCCAGTTTCAACTGGTAGTCCAGTTTTGAGAAATTGTTAAGGTTAGATATAATATCTTCCATGTTTGGCTTTCAATTAGAGCAACATTTTAGAATGAACGGACTGCAGCTGCGCACTTGATTTCGAAATTGCAGCGCTACATCTCTGCATAGAAGAACAGCAGCAATGTGAACTTATGTGCTCTCGTAGGCCCCCTTCAGTGTGGCAGAGTACGTACTGTCTGCCTCACCTCACGCTTTTTTATCTGCGGTTTTATGCTATCAGCAAAACTAAATATGTAACACACAAATATTAAATGCATTAGCCTGACTATTGAAAATTAGAGTCCATATTAAAAGTGTCCAAAAACATAATATTGGAGATGTGAAAAGGAAAAGAAACAAGCACTTGACAATTGCAAGCCTCAGCCCAGTCAGTGAGGGATTGCGCAATCTGAGGTGAGGTGAGGTGAGGCTGCTTGCTGCCGCACTTTGCGTCTCGCCCATGTGTTTATATTTATTTATAAATACAATTCATTATTATTATTATTATTTATTTGAACAGGAAATATGAAAATTCAGCCATTTGGACTATGAAATCATGGATGTTATTGGATTCATAAGGAAAATCAATATAAAGCACAGAGCAGAGAACTAAAATTGAAAAGATTTTTATTTAAAGGTGACATATCATGCAAAATTGACTTTTTAATGGTTCTCTACCTGAAATATGTGTCCCTGGCATGTCTACAATCCCCCCGAGAATGAAAAAAATCCATTCTGCCCCTGTTTTGATTTCTTCACCTTTCTGTAAATGTGTGTGAAACGAGCCGTTTCAGACTTCAGTGTTTTTGTTACGTAACAACAATATCCGGTCTGTCACGGAGTCAGAGCTCGGAGCTTGTTTAGCCCATAGACTGTATAAAATACAACTCAACCCCTCCTCCGTTTTTCATTACCTGCACAAATGTGTGGTAACAAGGAGCTTAGGAGGGAGGCATGCTAGTTGTAGGCTGTCTTAATAAACACAAAGGTCGGTTTTACTCCCCACGTCTGCAGATTTGAAGATCTAGTGGATGATTTTTATTTATCATGGATAAGTGCTAGCGCTAGTTAGCATAGCTACATAGCTACATGTCGTAGCTGTGTACCAAGACACACGTCAACATACTGACAAATAAAACAACAAGAAACACAGAATCTGTGACCAATCCTTCAGAAAAGGTCCCGCTGCCTTTCTGGCAGAGGTCGGTTTTACTCCCCACGTCTGCGGTTTGAAGATCTAGTGGATGCTTTTTATTTGTCATGGATAAGTGCTAGCGCTAATTAGCATAGCCACATAGCTACATGTTCATAGCTGTAGCTGTAGCTGTGTACCAAGACACACGTCGACATACTGACAAATAAAACAACAAGAAACACTAAATCTGTGACCAATCCTTCAGAAAGGTCCTGCTGCCTTTCTGGCAGAGGTCGGTTTTACTCCCCACGTCTGCAGATTTGAAGATCTAGTGGATGATTTTTATTTATCATGGATAAGTGCTAGCGCTAGTTAGCATAGCTACATGTTCGTAGCTGTGTACCAAGACACACGTCGACATACTGATAAATAAAACAACAAGAAACACTAAATCTGTGACCAATCCTTCAGAAAGGTCCTGCTACAGGCGCCTCTCCGTCAGGATCAGATTCTGGATCAGATTCAGAGGGTTGAAGTAACGTGATCTCCGGGCAGCCGTGTATATTCAGCCAACATGTAAACATTAGATCAACGTGCCGGAGAGCCGAGGCACATCCACTTCCTGAGGGGCCGTGGTCAGAGAGAAAACAGAGTGTTCTGAGGAGGACTGAAGAAGAGGGCTTTTCAGGCATGCCAAAATCTGATTTCAAAGTGTTTTTTTGAGCATAAACTTTAAAGACATGTTTTGGGGACCTCTTAGACCAATATATATTGATGAAAAAAGCGTGATATATCACCTTTAATAATTATTTATTTTTTACTCTTCATGATACAGGTAAGGCTCTGCATCACCTGCCTCCCCTGACCACATGTCCCTGTTGAGTTCATATTTATGACTTAGTCACAATGACGTACCTGCATGATGAATAGTTTTACTGCAGTATTTGTGCTGGTTAAAACTAAGTGCTAAGGTACTGTGTGCTACATAATAAACTCTGTGTTCTTAATGTGTGTACTGTATATGTTTGAGCTGCAAATGATTTTGTTTTGTTATTTTTTGTAGAACTGCACACACCACTACCAAGTAAATCTAAAGATCCCACCTTTGTATTATTGAAGTGAAGTCAGCCTTGACTCTTCATCTTTTCATTCTACACCCCCAACTGAAGCCGACCCCCTGTATTGTTTGCTGCCACACCTTAAGATCATGAATTCTCTCATATTTCTATATTTCTATATAAATAAACATGTAATTACACTCCCCTGCAACTTAAAATTGAGGGGGCGCTAATGAGCCTTAAATTCTTGTTGCCACCCAACAATAGTCAAATGAAGAAGACGGCATTGAACAGCCAATCATGTCGCGGGATGAGAGGTGGGCGGGGCTTAAAGATGTTCGGAGCAGTATGTAAACACGGATGAAACGAGCGACAGCGACACTGAAGAAAACTCAAAACCTAGCAGCTCAAAGCAGAGTCGTTACTCTGACACTGTGTCGACTCTGAGTTAACTATTAACTTCATACACTTCATTCAGCTGGTTCAAAACTCAGCCGCCCGTATCATCACACGCACCGCCTCCTTCCACCACATCACACCCATCCTGCAACAGCTCCACTGGCTCCCCATCACACACCGGATCAACTACAAAATACTTCTCCTCACCTTCAAATCCATACACAACCTCGCCCCTCCATATCTCTCTGACCTCCTCCATACTGCCACAGCCCGTCCGCACCCTCAGATCCTCCTCCTCCATCCACCTCACTGTCACCCCCTGCTCGCCTTGTCACCATGGGGAGCAGAGCCTTCAGCCGCTCTGCTCCCCAGCTCTGGAACTCTCTCCCACCTGACCTCCGCAACACTGACTCACTCCCACATTTTAAATCCAAACTCAAAACCCATCTGTTTTAAACTGGATTACTCCATCTGACCACAACTCCTCTGTCCATTCACTTAAAACTTTTTACATTGTGTTTTATTTACTGTTTGTTATTTAAACTCTGTTTGTTTTTAATGTTGTAAGGTGACCTTGAGTGCCAAGAAAGGCGCCTATAAATAAAATGCATTATTATTATTATTATTATTAAATATACTTTCAGGATGTGGGTGAAGGAAGATCACAGAGACAACTTCTGCTGTGACACTGTAGCGACTACTAAGAGCCAAAAGCCGCTGAGAGGCTGACACTGGGCCTAGTTATTGTCAGACGCGCTAAAAAGCAAGAATTAACTATGCACAAAAAGGTAAGTTTAACCTTTTATTACCAAAAAATGATAATCAACTCATGATAAAGTGCACAAACAGAAAATAGCAAAAATAAGTGATAAATAGCATAAACTCTCTCTACCTGCAAAACAAAGGAACACAGGTGGCCTAAGTGAACTCAATATCCCCGCCCCTAACAAATGACCCATAAATAACCTAATTAACTGATCCCACAATAAACCATATTGTAAACAAACAACATAACACCACAAAAAGTATACAAACACTAAACTACCCTAAACCTCAAAAATAAGATAATATAAACACTTGAATCCCTTCATGGCTCCAACAGACACGTTTAATGTCCACCGTGACCGTAGGACAACTGAACACTGAATAACCGTGATGCATTCACTGCACTGTGGGAAACAACATCTCTCTGCCCGTAACTCTTAGTAATCTTAAAGGGGAGAACACAACTCAAAACAATACTCTGTAAACTGATACACAGGGTACAATTTGACATATATTTGTTGTAAATTTAAATCAAATGATGGAAATAAGCTCAACCTGAGAGAAATAAGAATCTACAAACTAAAACTTCACGAAAATCTCATCTTATATTAAAGAGCTGCTTCCTGTTAGCACCGTCAGAAATGATGGATTCAAGAAGTTTATCATAAAACTAAATCCAGATACAAACTAACAAACTGTCTTCAACTTTCACTCAGGAGAAAAAATCTGACTTTACATTTAAATGAAATAATGATTTGATATTTCTCGTGTTAATCACCGATATTGACTGATATGAACTATTTTATCATGATAACATAATTTTCAATATCGCCCAGCACTACTGCAACTCCATGGCTGCATCAGTAAAATAAAGAGAGGTGAAGAATTCACAGTAGAGGTCTGAAATTTAGCCATACATCAAACTGAATCACATTGAATCTACCTCCACATCTGGCTGAGAGCAGCTTACAGTAAGCCCACCGGAGTCCAGGAGAATATTCCCTGTTTGCTGTGCTGTGCTGCAGGCGCGGCTGATCTGGGCATGCTCTGAATGAACTCACCATGACCTTGAAGTTCACATCAATTTTGCATGAGGTCTCCTCATCAAATAGACCAGGGATTGTACTGCAGCACCGGCTCACCTAGCTTTCCTCGAGGCCAGACGCCTACTGAGAGGGCAGTGACCAGACTACATGGTTTGCAGTCACACACGCTTGTGTGCGCTCTCTCTCTCTCACACACACACACACACACACACATACACAAAAGCTTCAAGCTGATAATGGAAATATAACTGCTAACCAGTGAACTCTCCTCATTTTTTGTCAGGTTAGTGCTGCTGCCTTTTAATAAATATATGTTCATTGAGCCACCAAGCTAAATGTTCCACAGTAAAATAAAAAGAGCAATAAAAGAACACAAGAATAACTGCCTGTGAGTCTGTGCATGTATTTGTGTGTGGGTACATATATCTGCATGTGATATACTCCGGTACACACATACACTTTTAAAATTACAGTTGGGTACAAACAACTGATTAAAAAAAATCCAGATTCAGAGCTCATATCAGGCTTTGATACATCTACCCGAGATCAGCTAGTAAACAAAGGTAGAGTCATACATCTGCCTGAAGTAATATTACATGATAGTTGACACCTGCCAGATTACTTTTTTTTATTCCCCCTCTACAATCACTGCTGTGCCCTTGATCTCGTCTTACAGCAGATTCATAGTAAACACAATGACAGGTGTATTTATAAAGCACAGCTATGAGCCCTGGAGGATGGTGTGGCACTACACTGAACTATCTGTCAACCGATGAACTGTCAAAGCTCTCCTTCATATATTTCTTGTGCAGCTGTGTGGGCATCACAGTGTGGGAAACAGCATCCTACAGAATGAAACTTTAAGTGACAACCTGATCGTTTCATACCAGCAAGCTGCACTCTCGCCTCCTCAACAATAAGTCAAACATATCAAACAGACTGATATCCACCCCCACAGATCTGGTTAATATCAGCAAACTCTGTGTATAACAGGAGGTATGAATACATGAATGCACATTTATTTCAGTCATTGAGTTAAAAAGAAAAAAAAGTCTACAGTTTGTGTGAGTGGTCATCTAGCAAACAGAGATAACAGTGTTACATGTTCATACTGATTTGTTTCACATATTCAATATTCACACATAAAAAACAACAATGACCAAACAAGGAGTCAGCTGAAGGCCAAGGCTTATTTCCGTCTCTCCTGTATGATCCATGATATTGCACAATCACATCAGCAGTACAAAAAAAAAAGAAAGTAACAACAGCAGTTTTTTTACTTTATACTCCTTATTTTTATTAGGGCCCGAGCAGCGACCAGTGTGAAGAGCTAATTGAATCTGATAGGATTATTATTATTCATTTTATATTGTATTCATTAATTAATTTGTATTTTAAGGCTTTTTTGAAACTCTGCAAAGAACAACACATTTTGAACTCATCACTGAGGGCCTGATCTACTAAGATCCCAAATAACGAGCGCTAATTTGCATGTGCAAATAATAATTTTGCACGTGCTATTTCTGGGCGTGTTGCAGGTGATCTACTAAGACTGCGTGCAAAAGTGGTGCGGACCGCCCTATTTTACGAGCATTTTGCGTGTGCTATCGGCTGTCACCATGGAGAGTTTGAGAGAACAGAGTGGCCTTAAGCAATAAATGAAGTTTGAAGACATGGAGTTGGAGGTCTTTGTGGAGGAGGGAAATAAACACATCGGTGAACTCCAGCAGAGACATCTCAGTGTTAGAAACGCGATTTGGGAGGCCATCTGTGAAAAGGTTAATGATGTGAGAAAAAAACTGAAGATCTGCCGATTAAATAAACTCATCTACTCTTCTCCAAAACGCAATCAGTGTTTTGATGGAGTTTAGAGAGCGATTTGATGAGGCTAAGTCTGCCAGTCTTGCTCTAGAAAAGTTAGGCGTCACTTGGATGAAGACAGTCGCCTCACTGTCCCAGGGAGCAACTTTCGGGTGAACGTTTTTAACACCTGATATCATCATCCAGCAACTGTCCCAAAGATTCACCAGCTTAAATGGAACTGGGAACATGTTTGAGTCAATTCACCCCAACACACTGCTGCAAGCACGAGATGAGGAGTTACGCAGAGCTGCCTGGCGCAGCTCAGTGAGCGCTCATTCTCCAAGTTAAAACTAACTAAAAACCCCTTGATGAGCACGATGGGACAGGAGAGACTGAGTGGACATGTCATGTTATCTATTGAGAATGACAGATCAAAGAAAATGGACATACAGTGCATCGTGGACAAGTCCGCGGAGCTTAAGGCTCGTCCAAACAGTGGTGAGTAGGCCGAGTACTTCATATTGATTTTTTGTTTGTATGTGAAGATGTGGGCCGCTGTGCCAATTTGACTAAACTTTATATCTGTTGATACAGTGACCTACTGTGCTCTCATTATATGAAAAAGTTAAAGTGGGTGTCAGCATGATGCGGTCGCTATCCATGGTGCTGAACTGCTTTGAATTTGTGTTGTTTTATTATTATTATTTTGTTCTCTTGGTTTGATTGACTAAAACATTTAGTAATGCTTGTAAGCCCAGCTTTTGTGGGCATGTTGTAAAGCGATGTTATGATGAGCTTTACAGTGACCGCAGCCATGTGTGCGTAACGCTGTGCCAGTTTGCACCTGCCTTTCAAACGTGCTAAATATAGATGCAAAAACACCACCCGCTATCTGCTTCAGGTTTGATAGATCACATTGCGTGTGCTAAATGTTTACATTTGCATCTCCTCCTCCCAGTATTTTGCGCGTTCTGATGATCTACATGTATTCTGCATATTCATGAAGGCAAACACGCTAAATGATTTGCGAGTGCTACTTTGCCCATTTGAAAGACGCAATCTTCAGTGCACCCGGTTAGTACGTCAGCTTTGCGCGCGCTATCAAGTTTGCACGTGTTTTTATACACGCAAACCTTTAGTAGATCGGGCACTTAGTCTGTTACATAATGTACTCCTGAAACTAAAACACTGCATTTATGTTGGTTTCAGCTTTATATGTTTCAAACACACGTCCCTCTGAAAGAGGAAACAGAAGAATGGAGCATTGGTATGTCTTTCTCTATAAGGCTATACTACAGGAGCTACTGTCTTATTTATGGTCTTCATTGATTCCTAAAGTTGTCAGTGGCTGTAATCTTCAGTCCCATGGACAAATTATTTTTGTCATTCCTCGGACTCGCTCTGTTTTTGGTAAAAGTGCTTTTAATGTCTTTGCTCCCTCAACATGGTCTGAGGCAAACCTGCCGCATAAAAAGTCTGACTGAGTCAGACTTTGGGTCAGACTTTTTATGCGGCAGGTTTTTTAGAGGAGTGATCTTTCGTCTAATAAAACTCTTTGGTCATTCGTGGTTTGTCTGAAATGCTCCCACACTGCAGACTTCAATTGTTTCTTTGCATTGTCCCTCTGCCATATTAAGTAGCGTGGTCTCCATGTCTCTTGATGAACACAATCAATCAATCAATCTTTATTTATATAGCCCCAAATCACAACAAACATCATCCTCAGACTCTTTCCAAATAGAGCAGGTCTAGACCGTACCGTATGTTCTATTATTAACAAAGACCCAACATCAAGACAGGATAAGATCCAGTCCCATCTTACAGACAGGACTCAGTCTGATCTCATCTTAATCCACCATGAGCAGAGCACTTTGCAGCATTTAGCAAGTTACAGTGGCAAGGACAAACTTCCTTTAACAGGCAGAAACCTCCAGCAGGACCAGACTCATGTTAGACACACATCTGCTGAGACCGAGTTGGAGAGAGAAAGAGAAGGAGATGAAGAGCGAGATAGAGACACACAACTGCTTTCTTTCTGTGCAGGTTGCATCAAACATACTGCACCAGCCCATTACTGAGAGTGATATCAGAAAGAGTAGTGGAGCCTTTGCGATTAACAAGCATAAGATTTTAAAGCATGGTTAACAGTGAAAACTGTTTACTGCTTCCTAATCTAGACTGACTTTTCCCACAGCAGCAAATTCAGAAATGTTTGAACTCTTAAAAGAGCTAACATGTTAAATACTGAGGTGGTCGGCTGTTAACATCATGTTCACTGACAGTTTAAACATTGTGTGACCTAGTTTTTAAACCAAATGGATGATTTTCTCAAAGCTGAAGTAACTGAGGAACTTAAGCTCTAAATATAATACCCTCTTGCTCTGCATATCTAATTATACAAATGCTGCTCATTTGTCCAGGCACAGTTTGCAGGCAGGAGGGAAAGTCATAGCATGAGCGTTTGTTAAGGACGTTGTTAGGTTTTACTAACAAGAACAGTGAAATAAATTGCACAGAATGTATGCTGTCTATTTTATTGCCAGGACAAAAAGTCCTCTCCTTGCCGGAGGGGAAACAAGTCAAGGGCAATCAGTGTCAGAAAAACTGATGCAACCCAAATAAAACCAATGGATTCTGTCCTCAGAGTGAAATTAAGGGTAGAAATGGAGTGTCTTTAAAAGCATTACCAGAAACGTCAATCCCCAGCAGTGAGCAAATGCTGACTCTAACATAAACCTTTAAAAATCTATATGTTTTTCATTAAAAGCACTGACTCCAATATGAGAAACACAGGAGGGACATGTGTATTTGGCTTTGCAATATAAACAACAGCTGAGTGTTTCAGATAAAAATGTCAGGAAATCTGTGAAATCAAACATTTATTTTTGGAATAAGACCACAGGAGATTTGCTACTGTAGCAGCAGGGAGATGTGTAACAATACCAGGGGCCATGTTTAAAAATACCTGAATGTGGAGGCAGATGGCCGTCTAACATGAGTCTGGTTCTGCTCGAGGTTTCTGCCTGTTTAAAGGAAGTTTTTCCTCACCGCTGTAACTAGCTAAATACTGCGAGGTGCAATGCTCATGGTGGATTAAGGTGGGGTAAGACTGAGTCTTACCGTGTCTTGGTGTTGGGTCTCTGTTCAAAATTTGACATAGAGTGGTCTAGACCTGCTCTGTTTGGAAAAGCAACTTGAGATAACATTTGTTGTGATTTGGCGCTATATAAATAAAGATTGATTGATTGGGGCGCTGGTGGCCTAGCGGTCTCAGCGCTCCACGTATAGAAGCTACAGTCCTTGTCGCAGAGGTCGCCAGTACAACTCCCGGCTGGTCCACCATTTGCTGCATGTCTTCCCCCACTCTCTACTCCCCACATTTCCTGTCTCTCTTCATCTGTCCTATCATTAAAGGCAAAAATGCCCCCAATAAAACACAACTTAAAGGTGACATATCATGCAAAATGGACTTTTTAATGGTTCTTTACCTGAAATATGTGTCCCTGGCATGTCTACAAACCCCCCGAGAATGAAAAAAATCCATTCTGCCCCTGTTTTGATTTCTCCACCTTTCTGTAAATGTGTGTGAAACGAGCCGTTTCAGACTTCCGTGTTTTTGTTACGTAACAACAATATCCGGTCTGTCACGGAGTCAGAGCTCGGAGCTTGTTCAGCCCATAGACCGTATAAAATAATACTGAATCCCCCCTCCGTTTTTCATTACCTGCACAAATGTGTGCTAACAAGGAGCTTAGGAGGGAGGCATGCTAGTTGTAGGCTGTCTTAATAAACACAAAGGTCGGTTTTACTCCCCACGTCTGCAGATTTGAAGATCTAGTGGATGATTTTTATTTATCATGGATAAGTGCTAGCGCTAGTGAGCATAGCCACATAGCTACATGTCGTAGCTGTAGCTGTGTACCAAGACACACGTCGACATACTGACAAATAAAACAACAAGAAACACAGAATCTGTGACCAATCCTTCAGAAAGGTCCCGCTGCCTTTCTGGCAGAGGTCGGTTTTACTCCCCACGTCTGCAGATTTGAAGATCTAGTGGATGATTTTTATTTGTCATGGATAAGTGCTAGCGCTAGTTAGCATAGCCACATAGCTACATGTTCGTAGCTGTGTACCAAGACACACGTCGACATACTGATAAATAAAACAACAAGAAACACTAAATCTATGACCAATCCTTCAGAAAAGTCCTGCTACAGGCGCCTCTCCGTCAGGATCAGATTCTGGATCAGATTCAGAGGGTTGAAGTAACGTGATCTCTGAGCAGCCGTGTATATTCAGCCAACATGTAAACATTAGATCAACGTGCTGGAGAGCCGAGGCACATCCACTTCCTGAGGGGGCGTGGTCAGAGAGAAAACAGAGTGTTCTGAGGAGGACTGAAGAAGAGGGCTTTTCAGGCAGACCAAAATCTGATTTCAAAGTGTTTTTTTGAGCATAAACTGTAAAGACATGTTTTGGGGACCTCTTAGACCAATATATATTGATGAAAAAAGCGTGATATGTCACCTTTAAAAAAAGAAAAAACAGGAAAAAAAGGGAGTCATTTCAGATTGGACTGCTTAATACAAAGCTAATGGCTCCTGATGATTTCTACTTCATCATTTGTTTTAGCAAAGAAGCCTCAGTACATCATTTGACTCAGTTGTAAACAGTCAGCACTGAAGGATTGTTTTGAAACATGGTTTCTAATTTTACAGCCTCCCACGCTGTACTACTGTAATGCTCTAAGTAGAAACATATTTCTTCAATCATTAATATTTCAGACACTTAAAACTTCAAGCTGAAAGTCATTGCAGCAAAAGCATCTATTCAGGGTCGTGTATATTTCACTTTAGTCTGACAGTAACCTTTGAATTATTTTCATTCCAGACTTCTGAAAATATGCCCGTCACTTTAGATCATTAATTCCCCCACCAGGCAGATAATGTTTATTTAAACTAAAATTGAATTTGTATCTAATTTAAACTCTCTCTGTTTGGTTATTTAAAAGAAAAGAAGAGTAAAAGAAGAATCATCCCTCTCCCAGGATGGAAATGGGCTTGCTATGTAAACTAACTATTTGCCAAGTTAGTCTGTCTGCTGTGCGGTGCTGGAAGTACAGCCTGAAGTCTGTTTGTCAGACTTTAGTGCTAAAAACAGATGCCATCTGATGCCACTGGACCCAGGGTGGATGGATTCAAGCCATGTGCTTTTATCAAAACATTAATGCTGCCAAATTTATATATAAAAAGAGTGTCAATTGGAAGACACGTAAACAGAGTTAGTCATGAATATTTGTACTTTATGTTGCTGATTACATTACACACTGAATTTGGTGCATTGAATGTGTTTTTAGAGCAGGTTCAGTATGTTCATACTATGCTAAGCTCATAATGGTAATCTGTGAATAACTACCCTTGACATACACATTACTTGCTCACTCATCTGTAAAATACGATGAGGCCGCACTGACAAACAACACTATTATTCCACCATTGCACTAACACCACAGAAAACCAGAATAAGACAAACTCAATGGAGACACCAGTGAGTGAGAGAATGCACACAATGCAAGGCTTCAGCTCCATCCTGAGAAAGCTTAGGTTGCACAACAAGAATAATGATACCCCCAACCCCCTTGCCGTGCCTAGACCATGTTTTTCAGCGCAGACACATTATAGGAAATGTAAGCATTTAACAGAATGTCACTCACAAGGTTATTGCCTCTCTCTCCTGCTTGCTTTGCATCTACATGCTGCTGACCAAGCCCCGAAACACAATCTACCACAAAAAAACACCGCAAGCTGCCATCTCCGAGCGGGCTGCCTGCACCACCGGGGAATAGCCACCAAGATATCAAAGGATCTGTGGTGCACATCTCTTTTTTCTCCCCTAATCATTTATTCAACCTTGCACCATATTATTCATTATCAGATCAGCCTCACAGTAGTTTAAATCTTGGTGACATATAAGTTCACCTTGAACATTTCTGAAGTGTGGGCATATTTCTGAAAAATGGTTTATAAATCTTTAACAAAGCTCAGGATAGAAATATAAACCTCTTGTTCAATACGAAAGGGATACTCGGTTAAACGCCTGGCTCTCTGAAAAGCCTCTCTTTAAGTTGGATCCTACGTGACCTCTCTCAAGCATTTAATTCACATCGTTCAACAGGAATCAATTCCATCGGTTGCCTCTCTGAGACAGAAATAAGGATTCACACACCCAATCAAGCATCAATTGATTTCGTGTGATGTTTGTGGAGAGCGAAAACTGGTAAACATCTGAGGCAAGACTTTTGGGAATCTAACTTTGATGTGGTAATTTACCTGTACTGAGGAGGAGGACTCCCATCTGCCTCGCACGTAATCGTAGCCTGCTGGTCGGGGGAGTTGATTGGTAAAATCAGGTCACTTGGCTCCATCCTCCATCTTGGCCCTTGAAATATGACATCCTCTGTAAAGGCTGGGGAAAGGGTAGAAAGTCAATTTATCAAAAGCCTCTTTAGCCCCCGCGTCTCTTACCTTAGATAAAAGAAAAACACAGCCGAGGCACAGATGCTCTAAGGAAACTCATTTCCACTTGTAACTGTACTCTTTTAGTAAAATGTGCATTTATATTCCTGTTGTCTGTACAGTCATGGCCAAAAGTTTTGAGAATGACACAACTATTAATTTTCACAAAGTCTGCTGTTTCAGTTTTTATAATGGCAATTTGCATATACTCCAGAATGTTATGAGGAGTGATCAGCTCAACTACAATTAATTGCAAAGTCCCTCTTTGCCTTGAAAATGAACTTTATCACCAAAAACACATTTCCACTGCATTTCAGCCCTGCCACAAAAGGACCAGTTAACATCATTTCAATGACACACAGGTGTCACACACATTAACACAGGTGTGGGTGTTGATGAGGACAAGGCTGGCGATCAATCTGTCATGACTGAGTGACTGGACACTTTAAAAGGAAGATGGTGCATGACACCATTGTTCCTCATCTGTTAGCCATGGTTACCTGCAAGGAAACACGTGCAGCCATCATTGCATTGCACAAAAAGGGCCTAACAGGGAAGTTTATAGCAGCGAGTAAGATTGCACCTCAGTCAACCGACTATCCAATTATCAAGAACTTCAAGGAGAGAGGTTCAATTGTTGCCAAACAGGCTCCAGGGCGCCCAAGAAAGTCCAGCAAGCACCAGGACCGTCTCCTGAAGGTGTTACAGCTGCGGGATTGGGCCACCACCAGTGCAGAGCTTGCTCAGGAATGGCAGCAGGCAGGTGTGAGTGCATCTGCACGCACAGTGAGGCGAAGACTTTTGGAGGAAGGCCTGGTGTCAAGGAGGGCAGCAAAGAAGCCACTTCTCTCCAGTAAAAACATCAGGGACAGACTGATATTCTGCAGAAGGTACAGGGACTGGACTGCTGAGGACTGGGGTAAAGTCATTTTCTCTGATGAATCCCCTTTCCCATTGTTTGGGGCATCTGGAGGAAGGCTTGTTCGGAGAAGACGAGGTGAGCGCTACCATCAGTCCTGTCTCTTGCCAACAGTGAAGCATCCTGAGACCATTCATGTGTGGGGTTGCTTTTCGGTCAAGGGAGTGGGCTCTCTCACAATCTTGCCTAAAAACACAGCCATGAATAAAGAATGGTACCAGAACGTCCTCCGAGAGCAACTTCTCCCAACCATCCAAGGGCAGTTTGGTGATGAAGAATGCCTTTTCCAGCATGATGGAGCACCTTGCCATAAAGCAAAAGTCAGAACAAAATGGCTCGGGGAACAAAACATTAAGATTTTGGGCCCTTGGCCAGGAAACTCCCCAGATCTTAATCCCATTGAGAACTTGTGGTCAATCCTCAAGAGGCGGGTGGACAATCAAAAACCCACAAATTCTGACAAACTCCAAGCATTGATTATGCAAGAATGGACTGCCATCAGTCAGGATTTGGTCCAGAAGTTGATTGACAGCATGCCAGGGAGAATTGCAGAGGTCTTGAAAAAGAAGGGTCAACACTGCAAATATTGACTTATTGCATGAATTCTGTGTAATTCTCAATACAAGCTTTTGATACTTATGAAATGCTTCTAATTGTATTTCATTATACCATAGAAACATCTGACAAAAACACCTAAAAACCCTGAAGCAGCAGACTTTGTGAAAATGTAATATTTGTGTCATTCTCAAAACTTTTGGCCATGACTGTACACTATATCTACAGAAAATCAGAGGAGGTTAAATGAGGACCATCCCCTGGGTGTGCATTTCCTTGCTCATCTTGCATTCAGAAGTATAAATCCCTGTTACCATCATTTGACATTAATTGCTGTGTTGCTGGAATATTTTATATTTTTTATGATGAAGTTGACTCCTGCAATTAAAAAAGAACCCTCTGGCTATCACTGCGAGGAGGAACATGTGTATGATACGATTATAGGAGTTAAGTTTTCTGATAAAGTCTACGGTGGCTTGCGACTGATGAACTTAAAACGCTCAACATATTCCCTTACTTATTAATGGTTTCCAATGTGTGACAAGGTCAACGAATGAAGCAGAGTAATCTATTTTCAGACCATCTATTTCGTATTACGCAGTCACTGTTAATTGAGGCCATAAGGATGTAGTCATCTGCCAGCAGCTTAAAAGGAGAGGATGTGGAACACAATCTGGTACTAACTGAAGGAGCCAACAGACAGCCAGAGGAGCCTCATTAATATCCTGCAGCTAACACATTTAAGCATGTGGCTACCACTTTGTTTTAACCAGTGCACTGTAAAAACCGGCGTTTAAGAGTGCCTGACAGTTGAGCTACAGTCAACTAGATTTATTTAGTTATATAGAAATAAAGTCAATACAATCTAGATACATTATTGAATAGCTTTAACTTTATTGGCTTTAAATTATTTAGTTTTGGGAGAGTAAATGCAAATAATATGACTGACAGTAATAGTGTTTTCTGCCGTAGGCGTCCTCCTGCCGTGGACGTTCAAGACTCCAGCTGATACGGACGTGCTGGACTCCAGCGGGTACAGCTACTACTACTCGTCTCATCACTATCACCACTCCCTCTCCCTCTCTTATTCTCCTCTATCCCTCTTTACATACCAAACTCACTCGAGGCAGATGTCTATCTAACATGAGTCTGGTTCTGCTGGAGGTTTCTGCCTGTTAAAGGAAGTTTTTCCTCACCGCTGTAACTAGCTAAATACTGCAAGATGCAATGCTCATGGTGGATTAAGGTGGGGTAAGACTGAGTCATATCCTGTCTTGGTGTTGGGTCTCTGTTCATAATTTGACATAGAGTGGTCTTGACCTGCTCTGTTTGTAAAAGCGTCTCAAGATAACATTTGTTGTGATTTGGCGCTATCCAATAAAGATTGATTGATTGATGATGGACAGAGAAGTTAACCCGCAACAAAACCTTTACATGAATATTACCACATTTGAATTCATCAGGCATGTAAGGGGTTGCTGTTTACATCTGGTTGATGGATATTTATTCTATTTATTTATGTCAGCATTATGCTTCTTCACTTGAGGATCTGTCTGTGGAGCTGTGGAAGCGTTGCTTTTTGATTAAGCAGCTCGACAGACTTTTTTCATTTGTCTGCTGACTTTCTTTCCCACTTTAATACTTGCTTCTAGAAGTGAAAGCTTGCCTTCACTGACATTTCACCAGCAAACTGCCCACTAGCTACCTCTCCTGCTAATATGCGGCAGACACTGCCCTGGTTGAACCCCTGCCAGGAGACACAGGACGGGAGTCACATCCAGCAGGCCTGCTTCAGGACGACTGCTGGAACCCTGGTTAACTGAGTCTGGTGAGTCCTGGTATGTTAATGTTAGCGTCAGCGTTGTATTTTGATATGGCTGCTGATTGAAACGGTTGAAGAAGTTAAGGTTGAATTAAATGGCTAATTCCCATGAAGAAGTAAACGTTGCATGTCAGTGTCCCCTGCCTGCTGCTGGCTACGCATTTACATCACATCATGTGGGATAACTTATTCTTATCTCTTATTTGTCCTCCTTTACCATTCTGTATCCTTTCCTCTTCTGTATTTTCTTTTAATTCTTAATTCCTTTCCTCTAATGGTGAGTATCCCTTTCTCCTCCTCTCTCCTGTCATCTCAGCTTGTGCTGCTCTTTCCCACCTCAGGTCCTCTCTCTCCTTCACATTTCTGAACTCTCCTCTTGCTTTCCTTTCTCTTTTCCTTTCATGTCATCTCCTCCTGTCGACTCCTGTATTTCAAAACCGAGAAATCTGCATTGTAGACATAAAAAAATGTTGGGAGATTGTAAGATGTGTTGCAGGGCTGTTCAATTACACATTAACTAGGGCAGATTTGAGGAGCAGGACATTAAGCGGGCTGGACATTTTAAGCAGCATACTTTTTTTTTTTCTGCTTTTACTTAAAGCAAACATTAAATAAATGTAAATGGATGAAGATCTGAGGGCTGCACAGAGCATCAACATTTTTTAAAAGCAAACTCCCTTTTCAGTCTCGCTTTTAACTGAGTTTTATTCTTTATTTGTTTATTTATTCATTATCTAGTTCAAATTTGATTCACTTTTTATTTTATTTAGTTTTATTTATTCATTCATTTTAAG
This sequence comes from Notolabrus celidotus, assembly GCF_009762535.1. Lineage (NCBI taxonomy): Eukaryota > Metazoa > Chordata > Actinopteri > Labriformes > Labridae > Notolabrus > Notolabrus celidotus. The sequence goes on along the minus strand of NC_048272.1, from coordinate 39,724,221 downwards.
TGCAGCATCTTATTTTCTTTTATTGAATTAATATTTTAGTGTTTTATTGTCTTAGAAATGTATTTTATTTTGGGGAGTTTCATTTCCTGTGTTGAGTCCTCCAGTGTTTCCTCATGAAGAAATCATGAGAGCTTTTCCTCAGTTCGTTCAGAAACTTCTTCTTTTTTTTTCATTTATTTATTTATTTTATTATTATTATTATTATTATTATTATTATTATTATTATTATTATTATTATTATTATTATTATTGCATATATTGTGTTCTTAACCTTAGGATTGTGGGGTAGGGGCTGGGGTTGGGATTATGAGGTGGGGGTCTTTTTACTTTTATCTATATCTTAATTTAATTTATGTATTCTATTTTAAGTTTTTTTTTTTTTGATTGATTGATTGATTGATTGATTGATTGATTGATTGATTGATGTAGTAAAACAGAAAATGTACTATTATTTTACATTTGAAATGAAACAATATGGTCACATATCCTGCAGATAATCATTCATATGCACAATTTTATTGTGCCATATCAAGTTTGTCTGTGGATCCATTAATTGATATTTTTCAGTTAATCTGTAGCCAGAATGTCCACCCTATAAATGGTTTAAGTGTCATCTCTCTGTGGCTCTCTGTTGGGCTCTGCAGGATCGCACAAGGTTTATACATATGTGCTCATAAGCTGCTGCGGCCTCCCTCTCCAGTGATCCCTTGGTCCCAGAGAGTCAGGCGTTTCGAGTTTGGTGTTGCCTCCAAACTTCTTGAATTATTGCAAAGCCAACAGCAAAACCCTTTAACAACATCAGAAGCATACTGGATATGACTTGATGGTATTGGAGATTTGGAGTCTATCCACTTAACTTACTTTATATCAAAATAAGTTAAATAAATTACTTTTTTTTTTATTATCCATTACTAATTTTGTTCAAAGCAACTATTTTGAACTAGAATTGTTGAGGTCAACTCAACTAACCCAGGTTTATTGTGACATAATATGTTCAGGGAAGTAGGGTCTCTGTGTTGCTGGGTAAAAAAGAACTACACCAACTCTTGGTGATTGTTCAGGAGGCTGGATTATCTTCAAATGTAACAATCCTTATATTGATTTATTCACCACACAGTTTTGGTTCAAACAGCCCCTCCCTACTGTGAACTCGAATTTAATTCAATTCAGTTCAAAATACTTTATCTATCCCCCGGGGGGCAATTGAAAGACGAGAGAGCAGTGGCATAAGAACATGGTTAGGTCAATAACTGCACAGCAGCAATAAAGTCGACAGCACTGGCATGTCCTTGTTTATAAGGCAATTCTTAATTTGCTTCCCTCATATTTATGCAATTTTATTCATTTAAAAAATACTGGAAGCTACAGTCTCCGCTCTGTGACCCAGTCACAAAACTTGTTTTTGCTTTGGGTCCCCAGAGTGCGTCTTGAAATGGGTAAAAAAGAGTTTAAGATATGCTGCTCCTGCAGCCTGGAATCAGGAGAGCCTGGGTTTGAGGGAGCTTGTTTCTTTAAACGTTTTTGGAATTTTTGAGGAGGCATTTGAGGAAGATGCATCAGCTTCTTAATCTCAATGTGGTTTTCCTGGTTAAATCAATTTAAATAAATACATAAAAGAATATATACACTATCCGATCACACAATTATACATACATACATATATCCCGAAATATAAAATTAAGATTCAAATTAAAAAAAGAATGCCACACAAACAGATAAGATGTCTTTTGTAATGTGACATAAGACACACAGCCAGAGAACAGTAGCTTCAGACTTCTTAATGATCTAATTCCTCATTGTGTTTTGACAGTTTCTAAATGATTGCAATGCTGAATAAGAAATTGCACCTATAGGCAGCAACCGAGGACCTGTTAGATACAATTGTCTGCCAGGAAGATGAGGCCGCTTGGCTCCTACTCTCTCGAGTACTGGGTGTGAAATACCCATGAGCCAATTTGAATAACATTTATTGGGATATACTGTACATACAAAGTCATTTCAAGAAGAGTTGACATTCTGGTTAAGTGGCTCTGCTTCTCCCAACCACACAAGAGCAGAGGGAGGCGTAGTGGCAAGTAGACTGTGTAAAATATGGGACTGGATTCATTACATGGATTCTGATAAGGATCTGGACAGGCCATAAACAGGAATAGGAAGGGACTCCATGTTGTCCCTGGAAGGTTGCTGTAATTGTGCAGCTGCAATGTGCTGCTTATAACAAATATGAATTCATTATAAGAAAAACCACCAGAGAAATTGTATTTTTAACACAAACAATGATTTGAAGTGATGGGGAACTGGGGAATATACTGTATGTGTTTAGGATCTTACCTGCAAGGCATCCAGTGATTGATAGTAGAATAATTTGTTTCCATGGTAACATCATCTTTAGGTTCCAAGGGCTGGAGAGACACTCATAAAAAATGCTTGTGAATCGAACGCTCTCCTGTGAATACCGGGACTCCAACCTGAAGGGAAAGCAATGATAGGAGTGATTAAAATATGACATTGTGATTTATTAAGACAAGCAGTCATCAGCAGAACAAGCACTGTGAAGGTGTTTCTTTTTGTAATATTTTCATTATTGTTAAAGTAAGTGAGGAAGAAGTGGATCTTCGGGAACAAAGCAGGAGCAGGGAGAAAACAGCAGCTGACGAAAACCCGAAGCTCCGTACTGGCAGTGTGGTTTTCAGGTGGCATAGAAAAAAGGAGCAGCTGCTAAAATGAGCATGTTTTCTTCTCCTGTGCTCGCCTCACTTCCAGTCTAACAAGCTCAATTCAGCAGCTTTAAAGAGAAGTGAGCAAAGAAATAATTGACCTCAAAAGATGCTTTTCCATTTCGACTTGACTATTAATAGGAGCTGGCAGGCTGTATACTTCACTTCAGAAAACGCCACTTTATTCTCTAACAATAGATCTGGTGGCCAAATCTCCCTCATCCCTGCTTGAGATATACAGAGATTACAAAAGCCCCCAAAACTAACACAATACAGCGTGTTTACTTCATTACATCATATTGTTTCACATGCAGGAAACTCTACGTCTTTTACCAACACATTGCTTTAAAGGGGGGGACACAAACCGTCTTACACATTAAAGCTGCTGTGAGGAACTTTTGTTTTGTATCGATTCTGGCGCCCCCCTTGTGGACAAAGTGATACCTCTTATCTCTTGTCCTATACATGCAAAAGGAGTGTTTTCAACAAAAGCCTTATCCTGTTGTGTTCAACAGTCAACTTTATCAGGCAATGTGATTATTTTCCATGAAAACAGTCAAATAAAGGCTGTTTCTGAAGCGACATGTCCATCATCTGGTCTGACACCTACCCTCCCAGGGCGGTTTCAGGCATTAAAAATTACAACAGAGAAGGTGCCAGTGTTGCTGCTGATGGACTTGTTTGCTATTGAAGGTCATAAAGAGGCATCAGTATCATTTTCAGTCTGTTTCTAAGCCATTTCCAAACTCCTCACAGGGCCTTTAAGATCAGTTATTAATTGTTCAGTCAGGCTAAAGATGATTTTTTTATAGCACATTCAAAGGAACCAAAGCTGACCAAGGTGCTGTACAAGCTTTACAACTGGAAGCAGAACAACTCAGGTACAGCCTCTGAACACTGTTTCTTAGGAGCTTTTAGGGACTCTGACACCGTTATTAGCATTATTGCCGTCAGGAGAGCACAGTTTAGGAAGGTTTTGAAACGCACTGTGAATAAAAACTAGCATAAGGAATCACATTTTAAAGATTCATAGTATTTCCATTCCAGGTACTAGCCTACAATTATAGCCACACAAATAAATCAACAAACAAAGAAAACAAAGAGAATTGTTAGTAAAAAATGACTGCACATTTAATTCAAAATGCTGTCTCAATAAACTTGTCTACTGTTGTCTTTGATAACAAACAATGGAGACATCCTGCTAACAAGATAATCATGATAGGTTAGGAGAGATAGAGCAGGTTTTTGATTCTGTAAAGTGGAACCGGCTCACATCGATCTTTGTGTTTCAAATTATTCTAAAAGGTTACTTCAGAGTGATGTTTTAAAGTAAGAGTGTCTCATTCTCTGTTTCTAAAGTGGAAATATATGTGGGTTCTTTGGTGTGGTTGGAGATCAATCAATCAATCAATCTTTATTCGTATAGCGCCAAATCACAACAAACGTTATCTCAAGACGCTTTTACAAACATAGGAGGTCTAGACCACTCTATGTCAAATTATGAACAGAGACCCAACACCAAGACAGGGTAAGACTCAGTCTGACCCCACCTTAATCCACCATGAGCATTGCACATCGCAGTATTTAGCTAGTTACAGTGGTGAGGAAAAACTTCCTTTTAACAGGCAGAAACCTCAGGCAGAACCAGACTCATGTTAGACAGCCATCATGCCTCGACTGAGTTGGGTCTGGAAAGACAGATAGAGGGGAGTAAGAGAGAGAGGTGATAGTGATGAGACGAGTCGTAGAAGCTGTTGCCGCTGGAGTCCAGCACGTCCGTATCAGCTGGAGTCCAGATCGTCCGCAGCAGGAGGACGTCTACGGCAGCTCAGAGGAATCTACGAGACAATGGAGCTCAGGGACTCCAGAAAGGTCTATGGTTAGTAACTTTAATGGGACAGGCAGAGTTAAAGTAAGTGATGAAGGGGTTGGGGGGGAAGAGGGTGAGCTAGGATCCCAGTGTGTCAGTGTGCCAGTTCCCCCGGCAGTCTAGGCCTATAGCAGCATGACAAAAGCTGGTCCAAGCCTGATCCAGCTCTAACTATAAGCTTTGTGGTTGTGGGGTTACGTTAAAGACAGTATCCTCAAGTGAGAAGATGTAAGAAATATCACTTTAAAGCCCGTGGACCAACACTGCATTGAAACAAGCAGCGACTTCTGCACTCAAAATATGAAGCCCATGCAGAAGTGTCATAAACTGCAATTCATTGAGAATCCACTTGAGTCTAGCTGCAGAGACCCAGGAAACCACATACACACCCATTCAAAGAAGACGATCTTTGCAGCAGAAATAAACATGTTTAGGGCCGAGTTAAAAAAACAGCTTGGGTCTACGTAGCTAATTTCTCATCGGCACACACTGAACAAGGGGTGAATTTTTTTTCTAGCGCAATGGTTCAGAAGATGTTAAGATTATGAGTTTCTGCCAAAACAAGGACATGACTGACTTGACTGACAGGCGGGAACACATAGCTGTCGGCTAGGAGGCTCAAACCCCGCCTCTTTTCCTCACACTAAGTTAGGTTGAGTTCAGCATTTCCAATATGGCCACCGCCGATGATTGACTTCAAAACAGCGCTCAGGAACAGATGGGTGACGTCACAGATACTACGGCCATTGTTTATACAGTCTATGGTTCATACATGTGTGGATGACTCTGTGTATTTAGTTCCTCTGCTCCCCCTGTCTCTTGTTGGATCATTGTTGGTTTTCCCTGTACCGGTACAGCGGTTTGGCGTTGTCTTTCCTCGTTACTTGCCGCTTTGCGAAGCACAGCCATTGTGGTTTTTCAAGTGTGTGAAGTAGGGATGACCTACTTTAAACAGGATATTTCCCACCTTTGGATAGAAGGCAACAGACAGGTGGGAAATTCAGGTACGCTATGTTTACAGACCAGCAACATCAGAGCCGTCTGGGCTTTTCTCCAGCGGGACTGATTATGACCCGGTTGCGCTCCTGGCTGACACCTGACCGAATACACATGTTTATTTCTCTCAATAAGAACGAGTAGACAGAAAACTGGACACTGTGAGTCTGAAGTACTTTTCTGTTAGTATTATGAGCCTTCACTTTATAAGATTATGTCCGCGGAGAATATTTTAATGAGCCTGATCGTTGATATTCTGCGTGTCAAACGTGTGCCCTAGGGATGTACATTTTAAGTATTTTCCGTGATCGATTTTTGGAAATGTTAACGATCAATTATCAATTAATTGATAAAAAAAACTTTATTATTCTTACGTCAAAGACATGGCCAAATACGTTGTTTTCCCCCTAAATAATATTTTCTACAGCAACAAAATGCATATAACTGACAGGATTGAATACGGGCACATGTTTGACACGCAGAATATCAACGATCAGGCTCATAAAAATATTCTACGCGGACATAATCTTATAAAGTGAAGGCTGAGACTACTAACAGAAAAGTACTTCAGACTCACAGTGTCCAGTTTTCTGTCTACTCGTTCTTATTGAGAGAAATAAACATGTGTATTCGGTCAGGTGTCAGCCGGGAGAGCAACCGGGTCATAATCAGTCCCGCTGCAGAAAAGCTCAGACGGCTCTGATGTTGCTGATCTGTAAACGTAGTGTACCTGAATTTCCCACCTGTCTGTTGCCTTCTATCCAAAGGTGGGAAATATCCTGTTTATAGTTGTGAACCTTTGTGTCCGTGTTGTTGTTGGCAGCAGTTTTGTATTGATCCTCTTTTTAAAAAGCGCACATGGAGACCTGACGCGCAACCGCAGCCGCCAGCTGAGCGTCTACGCAGTGCGCAACACCTTTAACAGCTGATTCACATCCAAACATGCTTTAAACTTAAAACACCTCCCTGATAGATGAGTGTAATATGAGACCACATGATGTTTGTTCCACGTGACGGAAAATTGATAACAAAAATGCGTGTTTCGAGTAATTTCTTATCAATCAATGAATCGATAATCGATTTATTGTGGTCATCCCTAGTGTGCCCGTATTCAAACCCGTCAGTGGTATGCATTCTGTTGCTGTAGAAAATACAATTTAGGGGGAAAACAACGTATTTAGCATTGTTTTTGACGTAAGAATAATAATGTTTTTTTTTAATCAATTAATCGATAATTGATCGTTAACATTTCCAAAAATCGATCACGGAAAATACTTAAAATGTACATCCCTAGTGTGAAGACTTACGTGGTGATGTTGATGATGTCATACGCAGCGTCCCTCTGTACACTCAAAAGTTGTTATTTCAACATGGATATTAACTCAATCAAATTGATCCACATATAATTAAAACAACATTAATGGTTTGGATAATGAAGTATCTGAAGCAAGTCAAAGAGAAACCTATGTTGCTCCAGACTTTCAAGGAATTTGGTCGAGACCCCCTTCCAATTTAGTGACATGTATGGACAAGTTTTGTAACCAGGGCCGGCTCTTCCAATAGGCAATATAGGCAAATGCTAAGGGCGCCGTGGCCTCTAGGGGGCGCCACAAAAGAGGGAAAAAATACCTTAAATATAACTGTATTAAAACTAGTTATTACTATTAACTCTTCAAATGGAAAAGCTCACATTGATTCAAATTTAAACCAATGGGGCGGCGGCGTCCCCCCCCCCCCCCCCCCTCCTCCTCCTCCTCCTCCTCCGGCTGATCGTTACCTGCTCGCTCTCTGTGGGGGGGAGGGGCGAATTTATTGATGTGACCCCAGAAAACATGTCAAAACGACCGAAACTGTCCGGAGCACAGGGGAGAAAAAAAAAGAAAAGAAGAGCAGGAAAGAAGAAAGAAAAAAAGGAAAGCTGAAAGAAGCTTTTCTAAGCTTCAACTCATTAAAACATACCTGAGGTCTACAATGATGCAAACTCGTCTCACTGGACTTTCAATTATCAGCATAAATCATGTGGTCTCCAGTGAGGTGTCATATGACGACGTCATAGATGACTTTGCTGGGAGAAAAGCTAGGAAAGTACAGCTGTAGCAGGAGAGGGGAGGCTGAGTAGGTAGTGGATGCAGTAATTAAAATCCACCACTAGAGGTCTCTAAAATGCCTGTTTTGTACATAGTTTTGTAAATAGTTGTAGAAAGGTTTTTTATATAGCTTTTGTATATATTTTATTTAGTTTTTGTATATAGTTATTGCAGAGTGTAAATGTAGCCTATGCATATAGTTTTTGTGAGCAAACTGTGTGGTTATTTAAATTGTTTGATGTTGATTGTTTTATTTGTAATTTATTACTATCATTATTGTTATTATTATTATTGTTATTATTATTATTATTCACTTATTTACAAGTTTTTATTGTGTAGTTAGGGTATTTATATTTTATTTCATATTTTTTTGTATTTAAGTATGTAAATTTGGTGACATGTTACCTTACAAATTAAAGACATTGATAAAAGCAATGCTATTCGATTTCTTTTGTAAGTGCATGTTAATCGCCGATGGAGGGGGGGCGCCATTTAAAATCTCGCCTAGGGCACCACATTGGGTAGAGCCGGCTCTGTTTGTAACCCTTAGGCTAGCAGAGCCCAGGAGGGTTTAATAAATAACTAGAGATCAAGATAAGTTTGGGCTTGGTAGTAGGCTATGTCATTGGTTCGCAGACCTGTAAAAGGTGCTGGTCAACAGCATTCTGGGAGTCAGCAGATTTGCAGAGCTGTTCTCCCAAGCATTCCGGGTGCTTGTTTGATACTGGTATTGTTTTCTTGTAATAAACGTATTACTATGCAAGCAAGCCAGTGTCACGAAGATTCCTTCTGCATCTACACATCACGGGCGGTCAAGATACGACAATAACTCAACAATTAATTGGTGGTTCAACTAAATAGCTGGTTTTGAGTGCTGTACCCTGAATGGCTATGAGTTAGAAGGACTGTTCAGGTTTACAGTGCACTGGACCAACACTGCATTGAACACACAACCAGTGTTACAATTCTGGTAGAAATAAATTCTTACTGTTGAAATATGAGAAAAGTATATCCAGTGACGACAAAGATTGACCCATAAAGGGAAATATAAGATTGGAAATATCAGCCTCACCAGTTCTTTCTGAAACGTGTTTATCTTTTCGAGTTTGCAAACATTGTGGAAGCAATTCAAATCAATTACGTTTTTTCTGAATGCAATCAAATAAGAATCAATTAAAGATGGTGCCTAATGCAGCTCTATTAGGAGGGCTGATCCCCTGTTGCAGTGTAACAATCTGATGTCATCTCCTCGTTTAACTGATACTAAATTCCTTCGTCCAGCCAAAAACACACAGCGATATCTAAAGCAGATTACTTGTTTATCTTAATATGAATCAAATATGATAGAGGGTTTAATCTGATAGGTATTTTCCACCCTCCTATCTATTAATGCCACTCTCACTCCTAAAGACTGATTAGAAAAAAAAAATGCTGCAGATGAACAAACATAATGAAGTTACAGTTCTCAGATGTAAGCAGTCATCAATGGCCCAGATTGCCACTCCGTTTTTCTGACAGGGAGGTGAAATGGAAAGCCTTAAGACTCTAATTGTAGTGTCAGTGGCAAAAGAGGGGCTTTGCACAAGCTCTGACCTACATCACAGTAAGTGAAACTGATGCGCCTCTCAGGATTAAGAATTCATCCTCAACCTCTTATCCTTACAAAGAACACCGTTATGTGAATTAACCGAGGGCTATCTTTAAACGTTTCCAAACAGCTAAATACTCACCCCTCGCACGTTTTAACAACGTGTAACTGTAGGGGAGTGACTGCGGTTTGGTGAAAAAGGATAGGAATAATATCACGTGGAAGAGGAAGGAGCAATGCCAACCTTGTATCCTGATCATATCTTAATAGGCAGTGCTGGCTCAGCCCGACTCGTGTGGTGCCAGTAACTGTTCCTCATCTCGTGTAGAAGCAGGCACAAGGTGATTCAGACTGGATTCCGTTTGTCTTTTAAAATTTAAGGGGGGCGTTTTGCCACTCTTAAAACCCATCACATTGGATTACACGGTGTGGGGTTTTTCTCCTGCAAAATAAAATATGTGCTGCATTTCTCAGCTTGAGTGCAGTATCATCCTCTTTCTGTAGGACTCAACGTCAACACACTAGCCCATTAGTCCACAAAGCCCAGATTCTTTTTGGGAATCTCCTCAAAAAGACCTTGTTTACAAATGTGTGTAGGACAGCTGATGAAAGTGTCTCTCTTGATATAATGGTGTTTGTGCATCAGCGCAGCTTCACGCTGCCCTCAGTTTAACATGAAGTGACATTCTGGTTTTTTGCATTTACCTCATTGTTGACCTGTTTCTGAATTCGTCTTTCAGTGAAAGGTCCACCATAATGCCAGCTTTTTCATTGTCAGAGTGCAGCTTGCTAGTTGCTCTCAGTGGAGATCTTGAGTGTCTAATGATATGCTAAAGGCCATTTAGAGCGACTTTTCAATTTAAGAAAGAACATTTTCCTTTTTTGACCTTCAAAAGAGCAGGAGCTGTTTTAGACCTTTAGAGACTTTAAAACCAAATCCAAAAGAAGAAGAACAAAACAGATTCCGGACACAGAAAAAAAACTACAGACATTTTCTTCTGGGCTTTCTGGTGATAATGAAGGTAGGACTGCAGTTTTTTTTCCTCAGCTTTCTCAACCTAAATTATAAGAAACAAAATGCTTTGCCAAATGTAATGAGGTGTCACACTTTGGCCTCCACAGAAGCTAAACCCTAATGGAAGTCATTGGCTAAACACAAGCCAGAGTAAATGAGATGGCTTCTTGCTTAGTGGGACTGTTGTCTGGCACATAATTGATAGGAAAGGTGGTTAAAGGCATCCATTTCCCCAGTGAGGGCAGCATAATTGCAAAAGAATCTAATGAGGGAAGAGAGAGATTCTATCATAGGGGTGTGCATGCTCAAGGTCTGGATTCAGATCACATGCACTTCACAGAGCTGTAAGGACTAACATCATGCATAATCCCTGTTGGTGTTGTAATTGTAACATATACATAATGAATGCACAGTAGAACATATATGAATTTCAACCAGTTATTGTCTTTATCACTATCTGCTGCCATCTCCATTAAATCCTTCAGCAAGAGGACGTTCGAGAGCACGATCAGCCACCAGAGACGGACCGCATCTGAATACACAGCTGCTCTGTGCTTTGGCAACTGAATGAAGAATTCACAATCAACTGTGCACTGATGCCTCCTAATTTACTCTGGCTGACTGAAGACCTGCAAGTCTATATCACATGAGCTACTGTGGATGAAATACGTGATTGAAATTCTTTAAAAAAGAAAGCATAGCCGTGCAGGCTGAAAAAAGAGCCCACTTCACACGAGTGCCTGACATGTCATTCTGCATGTATGAATAAGGCAGCGTGATTAGAACTGAGGCTAAGGTCATGTTGGACTGCTTGAGGACAAAAAACAGCTTTTAATAAAGGAGGGTATATAACTCTGCTTGGGAAATGTCACTCAAGTGAATAGAAAGAAGTCATTTCTTTCTCAGTATAAGTTATTTAAAAAAAAGCCATGCAATTTGTACCTCCACACTCAGTGGTTACAAACATTTCTGGCATATCAAATATTTGATACTTCAGTGGGAATAAAATTGTTGACAAGGACACTCTCCAGACATTACACAGCTGTGTATATCTTCATGTGAAAAATGACTAAATCCCTGAAAGACAGCCAGACGCCCCCAGTGACTCCCGTCAACGTTCAACGCGGCTGCATCCCTCAGCTGCTCCCTAACACAGGGGCAGGACAGTAAGTGCTTTTAAGAGAGGAGGGAGCAGCTATCCATTTCTCTCCCCCCTCAGCAGCCACATCCATTGAACCATATTTCTAGATGTAGCCACAAAACACACGACTTGAGGTCAAGGATGAGGAGCAGGAAACACTCCGGCAGGCTCTTTACATATTTCTGTGCTGTGCTATTCAATCTATTTCTCAGCCACCCTGGGAAAGAAACTGGCTGTAGCATGTAATTGCCACTCTGGTTCAATCAGAAAGGTTTTCTGAAGCAAATGGTACTACAAACTCATCTGTGCACTGCTATTCTGGATATTGCTGTATCAGAATAATTCAGTGCATGGCTTCATGCTTCATTTGGCTATTGCTCAAAATAAGAGCAAAGGATCTATAAATAAACATGAATAGAGGCAAGAGTGATTACAATCCCAGCTGAACAGTGGGATACTTTGAAGATTGAGCAGGCTGGGCATTATTCACTCTTCCAGGTATGTCCTTTTGCACATTAGATAGGGAAAAATACTGTTATAGAAACTATGGCTGGGCAAATCTTTGAATCCAGGCAGAACAATTATGAAATAAAAGCAATGAAGCTGAGCTGTTGCATTCATTTCTCTTCACACTCCTGTGTAGTTTACAGCTGTTGGAATGCAGTAAGATTGTGTGAGAAAATGACTTTTAAAGAGGTTGTTAGGATTTCCAGGGTACAGACGCAAGGCATTCAATAAAATCCTAAAGAAATACACATTAGCTCATTCAAGATATAAAGCTTTTCTTCAGGTGGCGAGTCCTGATGCCTTTTTTTCCAGTGTACTGAGCAGAGCAGCACCATATGGACTTTGCCCTAGATGAGGGAAATGAGCCACAGCAGTAGAAATCCCTACAGAACCATCCAAACAATTTGAGGCTCATCTGGAAACGCAATTATCGGCATCATGCATGTGTGATCACTGTATGCATGCACACTGTAAGTTTCTTTAATAAGATTTAAGCACGAGGCAACATCAAACAGTTCAGGTTATTTTATTTTGTATTTTTTACTGTTTATTTTTTTTTTACCAGTCAAAGGTGGAAAACTTACGACTTTCTCCAATAGTACAATAAAAGGAAATATCGTGTGCAGAAGCAAGCGATGCTGAGTGAGTGGATACTTACTTATCGTAGAATATAGACTGTTTTTTTCCTCTTCATTAAATTGCCTGGACTGTATTCCAGTATGCGCAAAGCGTATTAAATCCTGCTCAAGGACGCGGATAACATTTCTCTCCGCAACTCTTGTGTTTCCAGGAGCCAAAGAGGAGGTTGTGCTCTGCTCCAGCAGTGATGTGCTGCTCCGCAATTTATTCTGTCCGTCTGAAGCGCGTCTTCAAAATGTGACTAACGGAAGCCTCTTCAGCGGTATAGCTATATTCCACAGTTACCGAGTTTTTTCTGTCTGAGGATGATGCACACTACAGCGTGGTGCTGGTTTCCCACCTCCTCGTATTACACACGGGCGAGACACTGCCAAGAAGCACAGAGGACCGTGGTGCCTCTGAGAGGAGACTCACAGTGCGCATCCCCGGGCTCTGCTTTCTTTGTGCGCAGGAAGAAGCGCCCACTGGTGACGCGTGAAAACACCCATAGCAGCACAGTAATGCACCACCAGCCTGTGGGCACCTGTCATTCCTCTGCGTTAGTGACTGCACAGTGGCTCAGTGGATTGTTTACATGGTACGAAGAGCAGAGACCGAGTGAAAGTGACCAACCGCCTAGGATGGGAGTCGTTGGTGGAGAATTGAAATTTGATGCACAGCAGTCTAACTGGATCATAAGAGGTTCCGATACACCCGATCAATGAATAGAGAAAATAAAATAAAATGAAAAAAAAATACATACATATTTATAAAAGAGAATCAAAATCATTTCAGAATACCAAAGCCTGTTTCAGGTGTTGGAGGTGTTCATCCTTTACTGCACCATACAGCCACAAAGCAGGGCGTGTTAAATACAGCACAGGCAGGTGTCACTTCATTCAAGTTTGTTTTGTTTTTATGATGCAACCATTTGAAATCAGTGTATTTCTGGAGAAGTTTTGCAGCTCTTTGTTGTGAAGTATATTGTTCAGTCTAACCGCATGTGTGTTATTGCCCTGCAGTCAGGCACAAGGATGCACAAATACATCCTTAATTCAGATTCACTTTCAATTCTGCACCAATTAATACTCATAACTGTCACCTTCACTGTGTTTTATGCTACATTAGCTACAAGGAATATTTTCGCCTCCTTAAGCTTATTGATTTAATTTACTTTCAAACATTTTAATGTGTTGACTGAGCGAGTAGATGATTGTTCAAGTCATACTTGATTCAGTCCCATTTGTGATAATCATCAGAATCAGAATCAGAATCAGCTTTATTCGCCAGGTATGCTTGAACACACAAGGAGTTTGACTTTAGTAAACTGTGCTCTCTTTGTACAAGGCAGAAGAATAGGAATAAGAATAAGAACTACAATAAAAAATAAAATAAAAATATAATAACAATAACCTCAGCTATAAATACAAGAAACAAAAAAATAGGCTTGACTAATATGTACAGGCTAAAATAATATGATAAAGTGCAGTGGTGAGTTGCAGAGGTAGTTTTACATTATAAAAAATCATCATTGTGAAATAAGGTAATGAAGACCTAAAAAACCCAGTGAGTCTTTGCGGTCATATCTCTGATTTATAGCTACAGGGAAGTGAATCAGACGTTTAAGCAGCAAAATAGAAACTGAAATACATCTAACACTGATCATAAATGTTGTTCTTCATCATACTCATCAATTGTCTTTCTATAGGGAAGGTGCTAAACACTTGAAATGCCTGGCTCAGGTGTCTGTTAGTTGTGAAAGTCAGTGGCACCACAGCTCTGTTGAGAAATAGAGTGCAGGCTGCACTGAAGAAATCCACACAACAGTTAGAGAAAAAGTGTGAGGCTTAGTGTTAATGAATTAAAATAAAACATGGGACTGCTACTTTAGCTCCGTTAGCCACTTTACCCACAACCATTTTCTTACCAGCTGCAGCTTTTCATATTCATCTGCGACAGTGGAAGAGTTGGTGTCATTATTTGGTAAAAATGGATATCTCTCTTGCAAAACTCTTCATAAGCTGTGCCAGCATTCTCTTTTCAAAATACAGGAAGCTTTGAAAGACAGTGTTGTCAAAAAAAAAAAAAAACTTTTTTTGACAACACTGTCAAAAAATAGCTCTAACACTTGTCAAATAAGTTGTAAAGCCTCATGTTCACCAACTGTCCCTCATTGCTCGACATAAATCTCCCTATCACTGGAAAGATTATTGCTGGTAGTGTGCAATCCAGTTGATTGACTTAAATTTTAAAATGATGGAGTTATGAATATTTAATGTTTCTGGGCAGCGGAGAACTCCAGGGTGTTCTAAGCAGGGTGCTTGAAATCCTTGAAAATGCTTGCATTTTAATGTTGTGTTTTGAAGGTTTGAAAAATGCTTGAATTTTGGGTGTCAGTGCTTGTAAATGCTTGAAATTGTAATCATATATATTTCACAATTAACAGCAATCTGACCCAACAGATCAATTAAATGGAGAGAAATAAAATAGTCCAATGTAAAAAAAAACAATAACCGCTCTCCCTGATGGGCACGCGTGTGTGACATGTTGTCTGTTGTCATGTGTGACGTGACGTTGCCCCCAACAGGACAGTGCGACACCACGTTAGCCCTTCACGTTAATTAGCCCATTATTTTTTGATGCTAACCGCCTGTTTATGCTACATGCTAGGCATGTGTGATGTAGAAGCACTGTGCCATATAACGTGTAGGTGGTGTGATGATTCCCAGCAGCGGTGCCGCTATCACCCGCGGGGTGTTTGTAGCTGGAGGCAGGTTAGGTTATCACATGACTGCGGTCGGTCGGCGACAAGTCTCTACTAAAAATAAAGTGTCATGCCCGAGGCAGCAGCTGCGGATTGGGAGGCTCTGAGGCTGGATACGAAGGCATGACACGGTGCTTCTCATCTAGACCCAACACAGACTGACCGCCGTCATGCAGTGACTGGCCCTGAGCTACAAACACCCTGTGAGTGACAGCGATGCGGCCACTGCTTGTGTCTGAACATTGAAGGCTTATTAATAACAGTATCAATAACAATATCAGTTTGAACAGAAGAAAAGATATGAAGAAAATGAAACGATTTCTCCTTAGAAAAGCATTAGGCTGATGTGCCCTGTTAAGGTTTTAAAATGACAGGACTATAGCTGATATCATTTGGAACCACCCAGTGCAAATCTTTATGCCTGTCTTACTGTATGTCTTGAAAAGCAGTACATGAAAAGTTTGAAAATTGACCTTAAAAGTCCTTGAAAAGAACTTGAATTTGAACATGAAAAAAGTGTACTAACCCTGTCTAAGACAGACAGACAGACAGACTGATGGAAAATACTGAGAGGATGATATGTAGCTCTAGCGAAAGTTCAGACAGGAAGACTATAAAGCAATCACAGCAGTTGTTTAACTCTCCTCTCCCTCGTTCAATAGCTCACCCGCTTCCAGCTGCACACTCCGGAGCTGTCATTGGTTAATCAGCAGCTGCGTCATCCAATAGCTCAGTGGCACGCCCTTATCGTCAGCCTATCAACTTTCTGCTGTCTTTTTAAATGCGTCTCTCTCTCCAGCTAGTTCCTTCTTGCATTGATGGTGCACACCCCTCCACCTCTCCATCTCCACCTGGTCTCTGCAAAGTCTTCAATTCCTAGGATCATCAACCACCACCACCAGTGTCTGGACTCTAGGGGGATTTCTTCAGCTGCCAAATTCATGCATCCTACGCTCACAACATTATCCCCATAGAGTCCTTTCGCCAAAGATTTCTGTCAAGTTTCATCATTCATTCAGTTGTAATAAATAATCTTTAATATTCAAATTGTGTCTCTCCTGATTGAAATGCTATTAATTAAGACCAGTCGGTATCATATCGGTCGTTGATGGATGTAAAAGATTTGGTGTCTGTGTTTGGAAAGTAACAATTCAAAGTCAGCAGGTTTAAGATATTACTGCATTCACTGCCAGTGCAGATATTCCACCTTCATCCATGGGTAACTGAGTTGCTGAAATGAGTAATGAGACTTTTCTGCACATCCCAGCTTCAGTTTTGACGAGCAGGAGTCCCCGCTGATTACTCTTGGACCGAGGCGCTGCAGGTCAACCAGGTTGCTTTATAGCTGAATCTGAACTCTAACCTCCCAATGGATCATGCCAAGAGAAAAACAAGGTTCTCTCACAATCAAACTTTCAAGTGCTGCAGTGTACTACAAAGCAACTTTAAGCAGCATCTTTGCTGTAAAGCCTTATGGACTAACTTTCAAATTAAAGAAGCCCTAATCAAAATATACAGAGCACAGCATTTTAAATATATGCTAACATGTTAAAGCTAAACCTTTAATAAAGGGACAGATAAATCTTTAAACTGACTATTGTAACGTGAGTTTTACCCCTGTAGTTTCCTTATATAACAGTGGCTATATATCACTGGAAAATACTGCTGTTTAGATTGTTTTGGTAAAATATGAATATTAGTACAGAAACAAGCATTAAAGCCTCTGGCAACCCAAATCAACCAAAATCTTCTACCTATGATGTTTATAGTCACGTTTACATACTATTATATATTTAAAATGTTGGAACTGAACTCTAATCCACTTTTGAAGTAATAACAGTTACGTTTTTGATACAGTTCTAACACTAGGATAAAGAAGGCGGGGTTAACTTGGATATTTATGATGAAATAAATATCTAACCCATCAGAAATGAAACACTGAGTCACCTGCACACATATTAAACAAAACTACTCCGCTCCTGCTCAGACCGTCTCCTGACGTCTCAGCCAGCTCCCCTCAGCGTTGTCTTAGCTGTTAGCTTGTTTTGCTAATCACGTACTGCCTGTAATCTGTCTGTATAGCTGTCTCAAACGTGCAGGCTGTGAACTCTCTCTTGACCTGTCAATCAAAGAGTTAGGCCACGCCCACACAGTCCTGAGAAATACTCTGACCTGTAAAATGAGCTGTTTTTGAACAGTTTCTTCAGAGTTGTGGATGTTTATTTTCACTCAGATTTTTGTTGAAGCCTGATTACACATTACATTTTGATATTCTATGTGAACTTTAAATATTCCACTTTCCAGAGGCTTTAAAAATCTAAAGTTGCTTTATTTTTTGTCATTTTAATCCATCATATTTGAACATTACACATCTGTGCATGAAATAATAATAAATGGAGTAATTTATGACTATACTGTTCAGAATTTCTTCATACAATTATCATGAATACGCTATATTTATTCAATCTTTCAAAAATCATATTTGTAATTCAATCTGTTCACATGTATCAAATAATTCAATGAATGCAACCATGACGACGTGATTAGACCTGAGTTCTTGACAGGCGACACAAATTACATTGATTAGGCGGGGCAAATTGATCAGGTTATACGCGTTGCGCATGGTGCAAACTCTTTACGATGCGTTCAACGCTCGACTTGCTTCATTCGCAACAGTTGAAAATCTGATTTTCACCTAATAATTCCCGCTGTGATAGCCAATCAGCATGGAGATCCTCTGGTGACGTATGACCAAACTGAATAGCAAAGGTTCATTCATATGGAAATAATAGGACAGATTGATTGTGTCTGTGTGTGGCTTCCCTGAACTCTGGGACTCTACCTACTTTTAGAATAAACAAGAGGAGATCCGGTTATCTACAACCCCAATTCCAATGAAGTTGGGACGTTGTGTTAAACATAAATAAAAACAGAATACAATGATTTGCAAATCATGTTCAACCTATATTTAATTGAATACACTACAAATACAAGATATTTAATGTTCAAACTGATAAACTTTATTGTTTTTAGCAAATAATCATTAACTTAGAATTTTATGGCTGCAACACGTTCCAAAAAAGCTGGGACAGGTCGCAAAAAAGACTGAGAAAGTTGAGGAATGCTCATCAAACACCTGTTTGGAACATCCCACAGGTGAACAGGCTAATTGGGAACAGGTGGGTGCTATGATTGGGTATAAAAGGAGCTTCCCTGAATTGCTCAGTCATTCACAAGCAAAGATGGGGCGAGGTTCACCTCTTTGTGAACAAGTGCCTGAGAAAATAGTCGAACAGTTTAAGGACAATGTTCCTCAACGTACAATTGCAAGGAATTTAGGGATTTCATCATCTACGGTCCATAATATCATCAAAAGGTTCAGAGAATCTGGAGAAATCACTGCATGTAAGCGGCAAGGCCAACATTGAATGCCCGTGACCTTCGATCCCTTAGGCGGCACTGCATCAAAAACCGACATCAATGTGTAAAGGATATCACCACATGGGCTCAGGAACACTTCAGAAAACCACTGTCAGTAAATACAGTTTGGCGCTACATCCGTAAGTGAAACTTAAAACTCTACTATGCAAAGCAAAAGCCATTTATCAACAACCCCCAGAAACGCCGCCGGCTTCTCTGGGCCTGAGCTCATCTCAGATGGACTGATGCAAAGTGGAAAAGTGTTCTGTGGTCTGACGAGTCCACATTTCAAATTGTTTTTGGAAATTGTGGACGTCGTGTCCTCCGGGCCAAAGAGGAAAAGAACCATCCGGACTGTTATGGATGCAACGTTCAAAAGCCAGCATCTGTGATGGTATGGGGCTGTGTTAGTGCCAATGGCATGGGTAACTTACACATCTGTGATGGCACCATTAATGCTGAAAGGTACATACAGGTTTTGGAGAAACATATGCTGCCATCCAAGCAACGTATTTTTCATGGACGCCCCTGCTTATTTCAGCAAGACAATGCCAAACCACATTCTGCAGGTGTTACAAGAGCGTGGCTTCGTAGTAAAAGAGTGCGTGTACTAGACTGGCCTGCCTGCAGTCCAGACCTGTCTCCCATTGAAAATGTGTGGCGCATTATGAAGCGTAAAATACGACAACGGAGACCCCGGACTGTTGAACAGCTGAAGCTGTACATCAAGCAAGAATGGGAAAGAATTCCACCTACAAAGCTTCAACAATTAGTGTCCTCAGTTCCCAAATGTTTATTGAATGTTGTTAAAAGGAAAGGTGATGTAACACAGAGGTAAACATGACCCTGTCCCAGCTTTTTTGGAAAGTGTTGCAGCCATAAAATTCTAAGTTAATGATTATTTGCTAAAAACAATAAAGTTTATCAGTTTGAACATTAAATATCTTGAATTTGTAGTGTATTCAATTAAATATAGATTGAACATGATTTGCAAATCATTGTATTCTGTTTTTATTTATGTTTAACACAAAGTCCCAACTTCATTGGAATTGGGGTTGTAGTAAGTTGTGAAAACCTTTGTCTGTCACTTGATTCCAGTTATCAGTTTTACTAAGAAGTTAGCACTGCCTCAATTAGCATAACCGACTTCACTATTCAATTATTCTTCACTGGAGTGGTGTTTAAAGGGAACTCCTCCCCTTGATCCCCTTGCAAGATTTGTGTCTTTAGGTACTCTCGAATGGAGCAAGTTAAATAACATGAGTAAATCACTTTATTCATGACCAGTGTGAACGCAACATTAAATTTTAAATATTAACTTCCTTTAACAGGTAGAAACCTCCAGCAGGACCAGACACATGTTATACACACATCTGCTGAGACAGTGTTGGAGAGAGGGATAGAGGGAGATGAAGAGAGAGAGAGATGATAGTGTTGAGACGGATAGTAGTAGTTGTAGCAGCTGGAGTCCGGCACGTCCACAGCAGCTAGCCGTCTACAGCAGAGATCCAGAGGAACCTACGGGACAAGGGAGCTCAGGGACTCCAGGAAGGTCTATGGTTAGTAATTTTGATAGGGCGGGGAGAGTTCAACAAAGTGAGGCGGGGGAGAGACAGGATCCCAGTCAGTGTCCCCGGCAGTGTAAGCCTTTAGGCAGCATAACTAAGAGCTGGTCCAAGCCTGATCCAGCTCTAACTATAAGCTTTAACAAAAAGGAAAGTTTGAAGCTTACTCTTAAAAGTAGAGAGGGTGTCTGCCTCCCGGACCCTGACTGGTAGATGATTCCAAAGGAGAGGGGCCTGATGACTGAAGGCTCTACCTCCCATACTACTTTTAGAGACTTTAGGTAGAACAAGCAGGCCTCTGTTCTTGAGGCTTCGTGCCTGATGCTCTCCAACTCATCACTAAATCCCATACCCTAACATAGTGGTTCCCCTGGACCATATGGCTGAAGGGTGCACATGGAAAAAAGGTTTGTGCTCACGCTACTTTTTCCACTGAAGCCTTTCTTCTGAAAGGACCCGGCATTTTGAGAGAAGTTAGAGGGAAGAAAAACAAGAGGGATGTGATGAAATCCACCTGAAGGAGTACAGAGCTTTCCAGTGAGATACAGCTTCAAGTGAGACACTGAGTTTTTCGGGCTCCAGGCTTGGCAGCATATAGTACTATTCTTACTGTTGTTACTGCCAATTTTCTAAAGTTAGAGGTATAACAACATTCACTGGTGAGAATAACACTTTGTGTTTATTGGTGCACTTTGGGTCTATGCTGCGAAAGGAAACGGAGCTGTGGGTAACAGCTCTCAGTGAACTTGTCAAAGGTGGAGATGTGGGAAAAAAAGAAAAAAAGTACAAACACAAAGAAAAAGGAAACTGATATTATCTAACGCTACTGTTGCTGTTGGACAAATCTATAATATGTAATTAAACTTGTTGAAAATGTAGAAAAGGTAGAAAGGTAGATAAAACATCTATGATATTTTAAAGGTATATTTGGGAAAATCTGAACCACCAAATGCATTGAGTTCACGCATCGCAGCCAGGAACATGCACTTACCATCTGATGTCTTCACAATAACCATCTGAGGTCCCCTCAATCGTGACCTCACAAGGGAACCACATAGAACTTGTCGCTAATTACAAATACTTGGGTTTTATTCTTGATAGGGAGCTTTCATTTAAAACTCATATATCCAACCTGGTCTCCAAACTTAGGGTGAAACTAGGTTTCCTGTACAGGAATAAATCCTGTTTCTCCCTCAGAGCGAGGAAACTTTTAGTGTCTGCAACATTCTTGCCTCTTATTGATTATGGTGATGTCTTGTACTTGGGAGCCTCGGCTAAATGTTTGTTGTCTTTAAATAGTGTATATCACAGCGCGCTGAGGTTTGTCACGGGTTGCAAACGCCTCACTCACCACTGTGAGCTTTATGTCAGAGCCGACTGGCCATCCCTGAGTGTGCGCAGGCAAACACATTGGCTTCATCTAATTTACAAATGTCTACTTGGCTTGGTCCCAATGTATTTATGTGTTTACCTTCGGATATCAGGAAGTCACTATGCCTTGCGCTCCTGCGACACCTTGCGGATGTGTGTTCCCCGTGTTCGGACAGAGTTCGGTAAGAGAGCGTTCAGTTTTGCTGCTCCTACTGCTTGGAATAAACTCCAGAAGGACTTGAATCTGTCGGATCTCATCTCTCTGGACACCTTTAAGTCTATCTTAAATGAAAGAAAGACCCCAGAACAGTGCCTGTGTTTTTAAAATGCTGTTTTATATTCACAAACTGCACTTTACTTGAAAATAAGTTGCACTTTTTAAATTATTATTGTTTGCTTCTACATACTGTCTGCATATATGTTCCATGTTGTTGAGTTGTGCCATTTATTCTGACGTGTGCTGCTGACCTCTTGGCCAGGTCGCCCTTGAAAATGAGGTCTTGACCTCAATGGGACTTATCTGGTTAAATAAAGGTTAAATAAAATAAAAATAAAACAGTCTGATGTTATCGTTTAATGCATGGGTATTTTTGATGGACTCTCGCGAGTGTCTTTGGCAATGCCTGATTCCTCAACAGTAAAACCTGGGCCTCCTTCCTCGTCCTCAGACTTCTCCTAGTCCCGGTCAGTGACTGACACTTCTAAATCTCCCTCAGCTCCATAAAACAGAACCTGAATGAGCCGTACCTGGATCAGCATCTCTCTCCTCTGCTGTTTTTAACCGAAGTACAAAACGATCTCTTGTGATACAAACTGTTGTTTAACTATCCTACACTCGCGCTCAAACACAAAGTACGTGTACGAAAGGTCAAAGGTTGAATGCGTGCTGCGCAACTGGCTGAAAATAATCATCTGATTCAGCTCTCCTTATATATTTTAAGGAGAAAAATATGTGTTTATGAAGTCTTGAGTTCAATTGAAATATAAAAAACTCAGACATAAGAACTTCATTTATAATTGAATCACACCTCTAAATGTCTTGGGGTGCTGTGAGGGTGCGATGTTTATTTCAAGGGTAGCTTTAGCACACCTAAGCCCCTCCCTGACACCCTAAGCACAGTAAGTTTACATGTTGTTGACTTGCAAGTTGTTATGATTTTATTGTTCATATAATGTGTTTTTCCCTGCTTTGGGTTTTCTTTTCTAAGCAATGAACTTCCACAGTGTTTTCTTATGCTAATAACATTGTCTAGCAGGCAATGATGGCTCATATCAAATCATGATTACATCACAGAGTACCACAGTACATTGAATAGGATGTTTATTTCAATAAATGGTAAGGAAGAGCAGGGAGCTCTTAGGGAGCAATATAAATAGTTGCATAAAGCTAAGTGCCACTGAATGATCACACATGGCCTTTTCTGCAGATGTTGATGATGAACTAATATTCAGGCTTGAACTGTTCGTAATTTCCGAGAAAGAACCGATGGAGGCATTTATCTAAATTTGCCAGGAAGGAAGGATCATGAGGACATTAATTGGTATGATTCACTCCAGCACCAAACACAATAAGCAGCTGTGTTTTCACATCTGAGTCAAACAGCGATTCTTTGCGGCTATGATTGACTGTGCACAGCTGTTTTCCTTTACCTGTGAAAATTTGAAGGGTGAGCCGGGGCTATGAAGATGTTCCTGTTGTTCTGTCACATGGCTCTGCCAAGCTAGGGCCTTTGTTACTTGGCAGCATGCCACCCCACAAACCACTGCTGGAAGAGAAGTGTCATGGCCCGCTCAGTTTGGTTTGTAGACACGGAACACAGGGAATAATCCATTCCATTTGATAGCTCTCTGGCGTGAAGTTGAGAGGCTGTCAGAGCAACTTAAGAAAAGATTTTCTGTCAAATCTGAAGTATTATGAATACCACTACCTAGTATTTATTAAGTCATGTTCAGCCCTGGGCCTTACTGAACTGTACAAGCTGGGAAGAGCAATATCTCCGTGATCTCTTCTTCGTATGTGTACCGAAGAAAAACAAAGTGTGAGGACAAAAAAAAACAAACAAAAAAAACACACCTTGCAAGAGTCCAGTCCATCACTCTCCTGTTCTCCTGTTGAGGGAAACAGTGGGCTGCCTTGTAACACAGTGGCAATTAAATTATCTTCCTTTTGATCAGTCATCAAGGAAACTACTAATTAGAAGTACAATTTTGGTGTACAACTTTGGAGGAAGCAAAAATCAAAAAATGAATTCAGTCATTTCACCATCTCCCTCATCCCGACTTATGAAGTAAGCCTAGACAATTTCACAGCTGCACACAAGGACAAATCCTGCTAATTATTAAGCTAACACTGCCAGTCTTTGAACACCTACAGGAAGCTAAGTAGAACATTCTGCCATTGCTTTCCTTCCTGCCCCTCGTGGTCCATCCTCGTGCCTGTTACAGTAGCAATGACGACAACAGCATTGATCTCAATAACAGGAGGCTAATGGACTGTGCCGGAAACATTACGTTTATCAGTTCAGAAAATTAATGAAATCAACAGCGGAAAACACAGAGCTTAAGTTCTCCAAACTGAGATATGAGATCATAACATCGTTTAAAAGATGAGAGCAATGTGTGGCAAGGTGGAGGGGGGGGGAACTGAGGATTTGACTTCAAGTAAAGAAACAAAAATCTAACTGACCCAACTGAATTAAGACAGAGACATGGTTGTAAAAGAAAATGCACATTTACTGATTACTTAGACTGCAAGTATCTGTGAAGAGAGGGGTGTTAGTTATCGCTGTAAGGAGGTCAATTAGTCAATTTAGGAAGATTTATCAAAGTTTATTACAATATAATTAGCTTATTTTTTATCTAAAAAGACACTTCCAATCGAAGGTAATTTAAAGGTGACATTGGCAAAATTGACTTTTTAATGGTTCTCTACCTGAAATATGTGTCCCTGGCATGTCTACAAACCCCCAGAGAATTAAAAAAATCCATTCTG
This sequence comes from Notolabrus celidotus, assembly GCF_009762535.1. NCBI lineage: Eukaryota > Metazoa > Chordata > Actinopteri > Labriformes > Labridae > Notolabrus > Notolabrus celidotus. The sequence continues at coordinate 39,699,570 of NC_048272.1, read as the reverse complement.
CCCCTGTTTTGATTTCTCCACCTTTCTGTAAATGTGTGTGAAACGAGCCGTTTCAGACTTCTGTGTTTTTGTTACGTAACAACAATATCCGGTCTGTCACGGAGTCAGAGCTCGGAGCTTGTTCAGCCCATAGACTTTATAAAATAATACTGAATCCCCCCTCTGTTTTTCATTACCTGCACACATGTGTGCTAACAAGGAGCTTAGGAGGGAGTCATGCTAGTTGTAGGCTGTCTTAATAAACACAAAGGTCGGTTTTACGCCCCACGTCTGCAGATTTGAAGATCTAGTGGATGATTTTTATTTGTCATGGATAAGTGCTAGCACTAGTTAGCATAGCTACATAGCTACATGTTCATAGCTGTGTACCAAGACACACGTCAACATACTGGCAAATACAACAACAAGAAACACTAAATCTGTGACCAATCCTTCATAAAAGGTCCCGCTGCCTTTCTGGCATAGGTTGGTTTTACTCCCCACGTCTGCAGATTTGAAGATCTAGTGGATGATTTTTATTTGTCATGGATAAGTGCTAGAGCTAATTAGCATAGCCACATAGCTACATGTTCATAGCTGTAGCTGTAGCTGTGTACCAAGACACACGTCGACATACTGTCAAATAAAACAACAAGAAACACTAAATCTGTGACCAATCCTTCAGAAAGGTCTTGCTGCCTTTCTGGCAGAGGTCTGTTTCACTCCCCACGTCTGCAGATTTGAAGATCTAGTGGATGATTTGTATTTATCATGGATACGTGCTAGCGCTAGTTAGCATAGCCACATAGCTACATGTTCGTAGCTGTGTACCAAGACACACGTCAACATACTGATAAATAAAACAACAAGAAACACTAAATCTGTGACCAATCCTTCAGAAAGGTCCTGCTACAGGCGCCTCTCCGTCAGGATCAGATTCTGGATCAGATTCAGAGGGTTGAAGTAACGTGATCTCTGAGCAGCCGTGTATATTCAGCCAACATGTAAACATTAGATCAACGTGCCGGAGAGCCGAGGCACATCCACTTCCTGAGGGGGCGTGGTCAGAGAGAAAACAGAGTGTTCTGAGGAGGGCTGAAGAAGAGGGCTTTTCAGGCAGACCAAAATCTGATTTCAAAGTGTTTTTTTGAGCATAAACTTTAAAGACATGTTTTGGGGACCTCTTAGACCAATATATATTGATGAAAAAAGCGTGATATGTCACCTTTAAAAATAGCAAAATGGGAGGGGGAAGTGAGGGGTGCCGGAAGAGGGGAGGCAGCCTAACATCGAAGGGTGTGTTCCACTTGTGAACTCACAGCAAACAGCAACCACGGCAAACAGGTTCAAACTATTTTGTCCTGGTGAGCTTACCACTACCAACAGTGCAGGAAACCACAGACAGTGCATAGCCCCCACCAGCAGCCGACAGCCACCTCACTACAGGAAACAACAAAAGTATTAATCAAAGAAAAACAAATAATCCAGTTGGTTCAGTTTAAAAATGCATTAAGACAAATTCAATCACAGGCAAAACATTCAAGTAGGTAAAATGTTCAATACAGGTAAAACATAGACAAAACAGCAGTCGATAAAAGGTCTGAAATACAGAAAATAATGCATTACATGTTAAAACTTCTTTATAACCATGTATAAAATATGCAATCAACCCTCAAGTTAGGCTGCCTGACTTACCAGTTAACTGGCTTCACTATAACAATGACACAAGGTGGCAGCTACACAGACTTCAAGGCATTACGCCTCAAGCAAAGGACCAACGGGAGAACAGACGCTAAATACGAGAGATATAATGGGTCCTTTAAAATATCTCCACATCTCTGCAACAAGGAAATATATATATATATTTCTTTTTAAACATAAAAAATATTCAGTTCCACCAACATATCCGTGTATTTAGTTGGTTTTCTTGGAGCTCTGTAACTCTACGGTTGAATGAGCGTCTTCCATGACTTCACACTTAGACAGCGCCTTTGAAGATCCACTGGTATTAATTAAAATGAGAACCAGCTTCCCAGCACAGTTCTGGCACAACCTCAGAGCTCCTCAATTAGCTGCCAAACAAGTTGGCTACTTGTTGGTTTCCAAGTTTACACAATTTCAGAAGGCAAGGCAAGGCAGGCAAGGCAGCCTTATTTGTATAGCGCATTTCATACACGAGGGCAACTCAATGTGCTTTACATTAAAACATTAAAAGCATTGGAAACATTCAGACAATCATAAAAGAACACAATTAAAATGACAAATATAATTAAACAGAAAAGAAAAGGATAATTAGAAATATATTAAAAATTACATTAAAATTTTAATTTAAAGTGGGTTAAAATAATCTAAGATAGGAAGGCAGAGGTAAATAAAAAAGTCTTAGTCTTTGATTTAAAAGAGGTGAGAGTTGGAGCAGACCTACAGCTTTCAGGGAGTGTGTTCCAGATATGTGGTGCATAATGACTAAACGCTGCTTCACCATGTTTCATTCTGACTCTAGGGACTGAAAGCAGACCAGTACCTGATGACCTCAGAGGTCCAGGTGGTTCATACAGTAGCAGCAGATCAACAATGTATTTTGGGCCTAAACCATTCAGTGCTTTATAAACCATCAGCAGGATTTTAAAGTCTATTCTCTGACAGACAGGAAGCCAGTGTAGAGATCTAAGAACTGGAGTGATGTGGTCTATTTTTTTGGTCCTTGTTAGGACTCGAGCAGCCGCATTCTGTATGAGCTGCAGCCGTCTAATGGACTTTTTAGGGAGTCCTGTAAAGACCCCATTACAGTAGTCTAGTCTGCTAAAGATAAATGCATGGACCAGTTTTTCTGCATCCTGCTGAGACATAAGTCCTTTAATCCTTGATATATTCTTAAGCTGATAGTAGGCGGACTTTGTAATTGTCTTAATGTGGCTGCTGAAATTAAGGTCTGAGTCTATGACTACACCAAGGTTTCTGGCTTGGTTTGAACATTTCATCATTGCAGATTGGAGCTGAGCAGTAACCTTTAACCTTTCTTCCTCCAAAAACAATCATTTCAGTTTTTTCTTTGTTTAACTGAAGAAAGTTCTGGCTCGTCCAGTCATTGATTTGTTCAATGCATTTACTCAGTGTTTGTATGGGACTATAATCCCCTGGTGATATGGTGATGTAAATGTGTGTCATCTGCATAGCTATGGTATTTTATTTGGTTGTTTCTTATTATCTGACCTAAGGGGAGCATGTAGATGTTGAATAGCAGAGGCCCCAGAATGGATCCCTGAGGTACTCCACATACGATTTTCAGAAAAGTAAAGTGTCTCATGAGACCTTTGGTCTTTGAAAGTATAAAGAGCACAAACGTGTCAGCACAAAACAGTGAAGTGTCGATATTCTATTGAACAGCAGAAGCTCTTCTGACAAATGTGTGGAAGTCATTTGAAACGGTGACAGTGCTCTGCAGGGGGCACATGAGGTGTGAGACAACTAAACCAAATCATAAATGTTGTTACCCTTTAAAGGTGACATATCACACTTTTTTCATCAATATATATTGGTCTAAGAGGTCCCCAAAACATGTCTTTAAAGTTTATGCTCAAAAAAACACTTTGAAATCAGATTTTGGTCTGCCTGAAAAGCCCTCTTCTTCAGTCCTCCTCAGAACACTCTGTTTTCTCTCTGACCACGCCCCCTCAGGAAGTGGATGTGCCTCGGCTCTCCAGCACGTTGATCTAATGTTTACATGTTGGCTGAATATACACGGCTGCTCAGAGATCACGTTACTTCAACCCTCTGAATCTGATCCAGAATCTGATCCTGATGGAGAGGCGCCTGTAGCAGGACCTTTCTGAAGGATTAGTCACAGATTTAGTGTTTCTTGTTGTTTTATTTATCAGTATGTCGACGTGTGTCTTGGTACACAGCTACGAACATGTAGCTATGTGGCTATGCTAACTAGTGCTAGCACTTATCCATGACAAATAAAAATCATCCACTAGATCTTCAAATCTGCAGACGTGGGGAGTAAAACCGACCTCTGCCAGAAAGGCAGCAGGACCTTTTATGAAGGATTGGTCACAGATTCTGTGTTTCTTGTTGTTTTATTTGTCAGTATGTAGACGTGTGTCTTGGTACACAGCTACAGCTACGACATGTAGCTATGTAGCTATGCTAACTAGCGCTAGCACTTATCCATGGTAAATAAAAATCATCCACTAGATCTTCAAATCTGCAGACGTGTGGAGTAAAACCGACCTTTGAGTTTATTAAGACAGCCTACAACTAGCATGCCTCCCTCCTAAGCTCCTTGTTAGCACACATGTGTGCAGGGAATGAAAAACAGAGGGGGGATTCAGTATTATTTTATACAGTCTATGGGCTGAACAAGCTCCGAGCTCTGACTCCGTGACAGACCGGATATTGTTGTTACGTAACAAAAACACGGAAGTCTGAAACGGCTCGTTTCACACACATTTACAGAAAGGTGTAGAAATCAGAACAGGGGCAGAATGGATTTTTATCATTCTCAGGGGGTTTGTAGACATGCCAGGGAAACATATTTCAGGTAGAGAACCATTAAAAAGTCAATTTTGCATGATATGTCACCTTTAAACAACCTTTCAAATGAAGCATTGAAGCCTTTTGTATTGCTTTTCATGCAGCTTGTGTTTTTTTGTGTTAAGGTACCTCACTCCTCTTGTGTAACAGAATTTTCTGACATCATTATCTGAGACCGTCATAATCAGCTGTTCTGATCAGCTGGTTTTGACTCTATTAAGCACTTTGAAACGCCTCTATTGTTTGCCATTAATCTCTCTGCTGCCTTTTCAAACGTGATTCTGTCTGTCTTTCTCATCACCATGCATTATTTTGAGATTCATCAGTTTCTTTATTTCTAAAGTCCCAGCAGTCACCAGACAGCAGCACCACCACCATCAGGGTCCAAAGTACATGCAGCGTGCTGCTGCCATTCACAGCTGACTCCCCAGGATTTCTCCCTGCTGAGTCCATGTGCCAAGAGTTAATTATCTCATATCATCTGTTGAAATAAATCATATCTTTACCTCATTCCTCGCTTTTCATTGTAGCAGTAATCACCTCACTCCGTCAAATGAATTTAGATTCTAACCTCACAATACAAATTAAGCCCACTCTACACAGACATCCAACAAAGCAAGTCAGCCAGTGTTGCACAATGTTTCCCAAGACAAAGGTGTCTGTCTTTCAAGGATAAAGAGAAGCATTGGCCATTTAAGCCATTACCCTGTAATGAAATCTCTCAATATTGAAGTGACAGAGGTCTCTAGCTAACCTGCAAGAATTCAGTGAAAGAATATGTGATGGCTGGAGCCACACAGTGAGTTATCTGGCTGTGTATGGAGAGAATATTGTGTCTTTAATATGCAATCAAAAATAATGGATTTGAGAACAAAAAACAATTTTGCAAACAAAATTATGATTTGAAAAATATGAAATAATGCTATGAATAAAGGAAATATATTTGTGATTAAAAATGTATCTTTATAAATCCACTCTTTTTTTGTTACAAACAAAATTATTATTCTCATGAACCACAGATTCGTTTGTGTTTCCAGTTTTTGCGTTTGCGTTTCCAGTTTTTGCGTTTGCGTTTCCAGTTTTTGCATTTGCGTTTCTACATAACTGTCATGGGCGGGACCTCCCCTGAGAGATGCAAGAAGCCTTCTGATTGGTCAGTCTCACTCAGAGAGACGGTGTGACAACTTCCGCCCCAACAAGTTGTTGCCGCGAAGGGAGACATATCAACATGGAGAAACAGGTACGTTTTGCGTAACATACCTGTCTATCTTCTGTCTTATTGGTGCTATTAAGATTACACTTGTCGTTCGTTCTTCCAGTGTTTTTTTCCCCTAACCGTTTTAGACGGCGGTATCAGACATTAACACCTAACACGCTGTGTGCTCGTCATAAGTGACTGACTCTATTACCGCCCGGCTTTAGTGACAGTTATCCTAATTTCATAGTTATCGGCCTGTTTATAAATAAATAAACAAACTTTTTCATTAGATATACTATCAGAACAAGGTCCATCAGGATGGTTCTCCATCCTCCTGTGAAGACAAGGGAAATTATTCTCCATGAGTGAAAACAGTCATAATAACAGTTACCTCAGTAAACTGCTTCCTGATGCTGCTTTCTGGTACCAGCGACAGTGATAAATAAAACATGATCAAACCCTAAGGGTTGAAGATCAGTGAAAATATGGCCCCTTTTATGCTTTTAGTTTCTTTTTACTTAACTTAAAGGAGGAATGACCCCTCAACAATCCACACACACGCCTCCTGATTTGTTACACTTATGACGAGCACACAGCGTGTTAGGTGTTAATGTCTGATACCGCCGTCTAAAACGGTTAGGGGAAAAAAACACTGGAAGAACGAACGACAAGTGTAACCTTAATAGCAGCAATAAGACAGAAAATAGACAGGTATGTTACGCAAAACGTACCTGTTTCTCCATGTTGATATGTCTCCCTTCGCGGCAACAACTTGTTGGGGCGGAAGTTGTCACACCGTCTCTCTGAGTGAGACTGACCAATCAGGAGGCTCCTTGCATCTCTCAGGGGAGGTCCCGCCCATGACAGTTATGTAGAAACGCAAATGCAAACGCAAAAACTGGAAACGCAAACGCAAAAACTGGAAACGCAAACGCAAAAACTGGAAACGCAAACGCAAAAACTGGAAACGCAAACGAATCTGTGGTTCGTGAGAATAATAATTTTGTTTGTAACAAAAAAAGAGTGGATTTATAAAGATACATTTTTAATCACAAATATATTTCCTTTATTCATAGCATTATTTCATATTTTTCAAATCATAATTTTGTTTGCAAAATTGTGTTTTTTGTTCTCAAATCCATTATTTTTAATTGCATATTAAAGACACAATATTCTCTCCATAGCTGTGGGAGCATGGCACTTCCTGGAATGATCAAAAGGTGGAGTAGACCATGAGCTCTGATGTCATGTGGGGGTTTGGGCTTAGTTAGTAGTTCTTCGAATTCAATTTGATTCAGCGTTCATTTTGTTTACCCCTTGAGTTAAACTTAGTTTGGATCAACCACTATATAAGTTCCTTGATGTCTGTTTGTTTAGCTCACACCTTACATTTTGTTATGCTAAATTGAGTTATGTTAAGTTAACCTCTTTTATAGGCCTAGGTCTTATCATTTGGATTTGCCTAATTTTGACTAAAATAAAAATCCATTCTCTTTGAAACTTACACCTGTGTCTCGTGCTGTACTGCTTGGTCCCTAACAATATGTCCAAAATAAAATCCACGGAAACATGTGAGATGATGAATCTGGGAGGCAGAATCTTCATCCTTCACCAGCGCTACCAACTTTCTCACTTGGTAGGTCTGGTTCTCCTGACCTCAGAAAGTCAGGAGCACCAGCAGAAATTTGTGTGCACCACTGAAAATAAAGGAGCACCATAACTGCAATATATATATTAACATGTCTTTTGTTGAAAAGCAACACTGACACTGAGGCTTTACACATTCTGGGCCAGGGTTTGGCATTTGGCTTTGTCCCTCACACATTGATCTCTTCACTGAGGCTGAGGCATTGAATGACTCCACAGGAGGACCCTAAACACTGTGCCTGCCTGTAATTGTGAAAATCGAATATGCATGTCCATACTTATGTTCATATTAAATTATATTAGTTCCTCCATCAAATTATCTTTCTCTCTCTCTCTCTCTCTCTCTCTCTCTCTCTCTCTCTCTCTCTCTCTCTCTCTCTCTGTAATATGATACATGTAATTGTTATATTAAGTAATTGTAAGTACCCTCACTTCTTGGTTACAGCATATTAGCATGTTATTAAAAAGCTCTGGCTTGCACAAAGTCGAAGGCTTATATCATCCAATTTAAATTCGACATTAAAAGTAAAGAATGTGAAGTTGTTTTCTGATTGGTCTTAATTATTTTTTCATAGAGAAAATGGGAAAAAAAAGTTTGCACTACAACAATTGTTTTCATTCACACAAATATAGACCTTCCTGGAGTCCCTGAGCTCCCATGTCTCGTAGGTTCCTCTGGATCTCTGCCTTAGATGGCATGCTGCTGTGGACGTGCCAGACTCCAGCTAATACAACTACTACTATCCGTCTCACCACTATCATCTCTCTCTCTCTTCATCGCCCTCTATCCCTCTCTCCAACTCGGTCTCAGCAGATGTGTGTCTAACATGAGTCTGGTCCTGCTGGAGGTTTCTGCCTGTTAAAGGAAGTTTGTCCTTGCCACTGTAACTTGCTAAATGCTGCAAAGTGCTCTGCTCATGGTGGATTAAGATGAGATCAGACTGAGTCCTGTCTGTAAGATGGGACTGGATCTTATCCGGTCTTGATGTTGGGTCTTTGTTAATAATAGAACATAGAGTACGGTCTAGACCTGCTCTGTTTGGAAAGAGTCTGAGGAGAACATTTGTTGGTGCTATATAAATAAAGATTGATTGATTGATTGATATATTTTGAGGTCACACAGATTCAATTTTGGGAACATGTATCACAAAAATGGTCCCAACATTGACCCCTGACCCCAGAGGCATATTATCTTTATTGAATGTGTCTGTCAATCACATTATATCTTAATTAGGTGAGGTAGTGGTTTAACACTGTTGCCTCAAAGTTTCCAGCCAGCAGAGGCCCTTCAATAAGAACCTTGAGTTTCTTTGTGGCTATAGTCCAGCTTCTTGTTGCTACTAGATGCTTATTGCACTTGGTACTTTCTAAAAAAATACCAGTGTACTGGGGTTCTTCAGGGCACTGGCCAAAAGCATCCAGATGATAAGGCAGTTTTTTGTTAATGGAACTTTTAACCGAGTGGATCTTCTATGGGTCCTAATCTAAAGTCTACGAGACAAGGACATATGATTATCATTTTGAGGACACAAATACACATCATTTTGTAATGCACAATACAAGACCTTTTTAAATCCATCCATCCATTATCTTGACCGCTTATCCCGTCCGCGGTCACAGGGGGCTGGGGCCAATCCCAGCTGACTTTGGGCGGAAGGCAGGGTACACCCTAGACAGGTCGCCAACCTACAGCATCACAGGGCAAACATGAAGAGACAGGCAACCATTCACGCACATGCTCACACCTACGGGCAATTTAAAGTGATCAATTAATCTGGTGAGCATGTTTTTGGACTGTGAGAGGAAGCCGGAGTCTCCGGAGAGAACCCACACATGCACAGGGAGAACATGCAAAATCCACACAGAAAGGCACGTGCCCGACCGGGTACTCAAACCAGGAACCCTCTCGCTGTGAGGCAACAGCACTACCCACTGCACCACCGTGCAGACCTTTCTAAATGATAAGGTAAATCAAGATTTTTATTTTCATTGCATTGATCTGTGACAGGATGGTTGGAGGGATAGGGAATGTTAATGTCACAGGAAAACAAAGATCCTCCTCCTGACTGCATGTGGATACTTTGGTGGCTTGCATCAACCCGATGTGTGTAGAGTTCAGATTCATTTTCCTTTCTCTAAAGCTAGTATGGTTGAGAGTACAAAACTCCTCTGTAAAAAGAAAGTATCTGAGACGAGTTGTCAGTATTTGTAACCAGTGGAGAAGGGGTTGAGGGTGGCGGGGTAGTGTGCCATATTCAGTGCTCAAAGAAAAGAGGAGCATCACTTAGCTGTCACCTGGGGATTCTGTCTGTGGAAATCTGGTTTCAAGACTGTCAGGTGGGCTATTGATCCTACTCAATGGCTGGGCTTGAGTCCACATACTGTACATCTGTCTCTCTGGCAGCAGGAACATCTCAACAGGAACAACACACTGGGCTGGATGGTCTTGTTTAAGTTGTCTTTCATTAAACATCTGTTCATGTCAGGAATGTAGAAATTGAAAAGTAAGACCGTTGCAGGGTTTTTGACTGACAGTTACTATTTTTGAAGTTATCAACTGGATCTGAGCCTTTATTATTTTTTAAGAGGCTCAGATTTCCGTTCAGTTCATGGTAGTCCTTAAGTTGCCTGGAGAAAAGTCTGATATGGGACAAGAGTGGGGAAATGAAAGAATACACACATGATCTATTCATCGTCTTTTGTGCTCTTTCATACGGCTCATGCTTCTCATGAAACACATTAGTTACTTTCAATTATGTCCTGTGTTACGCCTGGCCCAGGGGAACCAAGGTGTAACACAAAACGGCCCTCTCCCTTCCTCACTCCCAAGGCAAATAAACAAACCAAATCTCTGCAGTCCAAAAACAGGTGCTAATGTATTTGTCAAACACAAGAGAACTTAATGAAACTTCAGGGAGAGTAAAGGCCAAAACAACAAACAGGAACATCTCCTTGCTCGACATTCAAACTTACCTCACAGAACAACATAACCCAAAGAAAAGACAAAAACCTTACCTACCTCCCTGATGGAAAACAGAAGAGAACGAATACACAAAAGAAAACAGCAACTCTCCCCTACCTCTGTGCCGGATTGCTTAAAAGAACATGATCATAGCAAAAACAAAACAGAAATTCATTCACAAAAACAAGCACAAACTAAACGGGCAGGTTGGGCATGAGGAAGACGGGGGCAAGTTGTTCCGCGTTCACCCTTTTGAACCGAGCACCATCATCCTCACGTCCAATCCGCGGTGGCCACCTGCAGCGCCTGATGGAAAACAGAAAAGAGCAGTAGTGGACAGAAACCGAGTAAATTTACTTGAGTACTGTACTTAAGTACATTTTTTGGGTATCTGTACTTTACTTGAGTATTATTTTTTGCCAAACTTATTACTTGTAGACTACTCCACTACATTTAGAAGACAATTATTGTACTTTTGACTCTTCTACATTTCTATCAATGCTCTAGTTACTCACTACTTTAGATTTGAAGTCAGTTCATGAATTTCCTTCTCTTTTCTGAAATCTGATCTCTAAGACAGTAAACTGTGTTTGTGTAGTTCTGTTTGTCCCAGTGGTTTAGTCGTACCTGTACAGTCATAGCCAAAAGTTTTGAGAATTACACCAAATATTACATTTTCACAAAGTCTGCTGCTTCAGGGTTTTTTAGGTGTTTTTGTCAGATGTTTCTATGGTATAATGAAATACAATTAGAAGCATTTCATAAGTATCAAAAGCTTTTATTGAGAATTACACAGAATTCATGCAATAAGTCCATATTTGCAGTGTTGACCCTTCTTTTTCAAGACCTCTGCAATTCTCCCTGGCATGCTGTCATGGAGTTTGTCAGAATTTGTGGGTTTTTGATTGTCCACCCGCCTCTTGAGGATTGACCACAAGTTCTCAATGGGATTAAGATCTGGGGAGTTTCCTGGCCAAGGGCCCAAAATCTTAATGTTTTGTTCCCTGAGCCATTTTGTTATGACTTTTGGTTTTATGGCAAGGTGCTCCATCATACTGGAAAAGGCATTCTTCATCACCAAACTGCCCTTGGATGGTTGGGAGAAGTTGCTCTCGGAGGACGTTCTGGTACCATTCTTTATTCATGGCTGTGTTTTTAGGCAAGATTGTGAGAGAGCCCACTCCCTTGACCGAAAAGCAACCCCACACATGAATGGTCTCAGGATGCTTCACTGTTGGCAAGAGACAGGACTGATGGTAGCGCTCACCTCGTCTTCTCCGAACAAGCCTTCCTCCAGATGCCCAAAACAATCTGAAAGGGGATTCATCAGAGAAAATGACTTTACCCCAGTCCTCAGCAGTCCAGTCCCTGTACCTTCTGCAGAATATCAGTCTGTCCCTGATGTTTTTACTGGAGAGAAGTGGCTTCTTTGCTGCCCTCCTTGACACCAGGCCTTCCTCCAAAAGTCTTCGCCTCACCGTGCGTGCAGATGCACTCACACCTGCCTGCTGCCATTCCTGAGCAAGCTCTGCACTGGTGGTGGCCCGATACCGCAGCTGTAACACCTTCAGGAGACGGTCCTGGCGCTTGCTGGACTTTCTTGGGTGCCCTGGAGCCTGTTTGGCAACAATTGAACCTCTCTCCTTGAAGTTCTTGATAATTCGATAGACGGTTGACTGAGGTGCAATCTTACTCGCTGCTATAAACTTCCCTGTTAGGCCCTTTTTGTGCAATGCAATGATGGCTGCACGTGTTTCCTTGCAGGTAACCATGGCTAACAGATGAGGAACAATGGTGTCATGCACCATCTTCCTTTTAAAGTGTCCAGTCACTCAATCATGACAGATTGATCGCCAGCCTTGTCCTCATCAACCCCCACACCTGTGTTAATGTGTGTGACACCTGTGTGTCATTGAAATGATGTTAGCTGGTCCTTTTGTGGCAGGGCTGAAATGCAGTGGAAATGTGTTTTTGGTGATAAAGTTCATTTTCAAGGCAAAGAGGGACTTTGCAATTAATTGCAGTTGAGCTGATCACTCCTCATAACATTCTGGAGTATATGCAAATTGCCATTATAAAAACTGAAACAGCAGACTTTGTGAAAATTAATAGTTGTGTCATTCTCAAAACTTTTGGCCATGACTGTATATTGTGTGTCTCCACGGTTGAACGTGGAGCAAACACAGCAATTTTCACTCAGATCAGTCAGTTCATGTAGAGGTGGTAATGATTGCTATAATTCTCCACCTGAGCACCCATGGTCTTATCTTCAGGCCGTGTTAGAGATTTTTGAAATGAAGAATGATACGTATGGTTTGAAATGTTCTCCCTGTTTCCCACTCTGCCCAAACAAACAAACATTCACAGTCCAACCTGAGAAGGTGTGTTGAGCTACGTAACGTTTGTTTCACTCCAGATGAACATTTCAAACTAAGTTGTCTGTGTTTGGAGGAACTTAGCTGCTGTTTTTATTCCATGGTATAGTTTTTAGAGATTTCAAGTAATGTTATCTAAATAAACATAATGTAAAAGAATGTACTCCTATGTAATCTTGACTGCATTTATTCTTTGTGAAAATATAACGTTTTGAGATTTTTTAAGAAGTACTTTGAATGCTTCAGTATTTTTAAAAGGAATTCCTTCAGGACTTTAACTCAAGTCATAATCTGACAGAAAAACCTTCACTTGTATTGGAGTAATGTTTGACCAGGAGGACCTATACTTTGAATTAAGTAATGAAGATGTGTACTTTGTCCACCACTGGAAAAGAGAGGACATGCACAGAGAGGAGGACAGCACCACGCCAGGTAGGGTGGCAAGAGAGATCACTCTTCAAACATATGACCCACAGTCATAACACTTGTATATCAACATGTCAGGTAGATGATGCTGTCATCTACCTGTTTCACAGATCCTGTTTCCCACCTGGAGAACCCTGGCTGCACTGTGAGAGTCATTTTCTCCAGTGCCTTCAACACGGTCCAACCTTCTCTGCTCAGAGGGAAGCTAGAGAGGGTGGGAGTGGACCGTCACCTTACTGCATTGGCTACAGACTACCTCACCAATAGACCACAGTATGTGAGGCTCCAGGACTGTGTCTGACACGGTGGTCTGCAGCACAGCAGTACCACAGAGGACAGTGCTCCCCCCCTTCCTCTTCACTCTGTACACCTCGGACTTCAGCTACAAATCTGGGAGCTGTCACCTCCAGAAGTTCTTGATGACACAGCCATCGTCATCATGGACTTTGTCAACTGGTGTGAGCTAAACCACCTTCAGCTCAGACCAAGGAGATGGTGATCGACTTCCGCAGGAAAACACCCCAGACTGCACCGGTGAAAGTTCAGGGATTGGACATCGAGGGAGTGGAGACCTACAAATACCTGGGTGTTCACCTCAACAATAAACTGGACTGGTCACACAACACCGACATCCTGTAAAAGCACCCTACCCACTGAGCGACAGCAACCCCAATTTAAAGGCCACTTCCAAAATTAAAGTCATAGTCCTTAACTGCAAATTAAAGAAATAGGGGTTGGTAGCACTAAAGGCTGATTTTTACTTCTGCGTCGAATCGACGGCATATCCTCCGCCGAAGGTCCACGTAGCTCCCGTACCTATGCAGAGGCCTCCGCACGTAGCTGACGTGCAACTCCTCCAAATGTTACTATGCACAGAATCGATGCAGACCACAAGCCCTGTGATTGGACTGCTCGGCTGCATTGTATTTCCCACATTTACAGCACTTGCAGGATCCCAGACATCGTGCCCACCTTCACAGACTTAACCCGGTCACTGAGGCCGGCATTGTGTGTTACAAAATCAGTAAATCAATAAGGGTCCCTTAATTAGCGTTAGTTAATGCATTATTAAGCATTAATTAACAGTTTAATAATAGTTTAATAATCGTTATAATGTATTACCTAACATTAACTAACACATTAGTTAATGCATTAATAAGCAGTTAATTAATGTCCACTGCTCAGAGTTAATAAATACATTATTAAGCATTAATAAAAGTTACAAAACTTAATTAAAGCCGCAAGCGGCGATGTGCGGGCCCTCGTTCAAGCACCGCCTGATGTGCGCGAGTCCCAGATGTGCACTACCGCCTGATTTAGGGCACCGCCTGATGTGCTGCAGGTGTTGCTGTGCTGCCTAGGCTGAAACTGTGAGCTTACCTGTGCAGTTATCAGCATAGTGTACATTGCAGTACCACCTGTCACCAGTAGGTGCTGCTGTGTCTTTAATTATGTTCTGAAGGATTGTTCATCACAGATCATTATAGAAAGAGTTGGGATCACAAGCATGTTAAAAACATGTTCTGAGAGTAAATACTTCCTGTGTCCATTAGGTGGCGCTATTGATATGACAAACATGTGTATGTATATGAGTTCAGGCTGGGCCCATGATGAAACATGTCAAATTTGGAAGAGATCGGAGATTGTATGTAAATGTCAGTACCATGTATTTCCTGTGGGTGGCGCTATGGCTGTAGTAGACAAACGAGTCCATAGGTATGTTGAGGGATGGACCCTGATCATGTGTATGTAAGTTCAAACAGATTGAGCACTGTATGAAGGAGCTATAAGTACTTCCTGTTTAATGGCGAGACATCAGAGTTTGAGGCGTGGCCACGCCCACATCCATTGACTTAGGAAGAGTCCTTTGACAAATGTTCATCTGCAGTGTGACAACTACATTGTGAGCGAAGCAGGAGTTGATTGGACAAAAACTGTAGGACATGTGATTTTCTGCTGCCAGTAGGGGGCGCTATATGATATTGGTGTATATTTGCCTATAGAGGCGTTCAGGCTGGGGCACTTATAATGCATGACCGGTCTGAGCCTGATCCATTATTGCATATGAGAGATATAACTGTTTAGAGATTTTCAAAATGTCCTCCAGATGTAGCGAGGTGCCACGCCCACACCGATTGACTTAGAGAAATTCTGTCTGATGACTTTTGATCGTTAATGTGTCTGCTTCAAAATGTGTGTGGTTGGGAGTTGATCGGAGCAAAATTGTAGGAGGAGCTTACATAAATACATACTATAGCGGTTGAAAAAATGTACTCCAAGTTTAGCGAGGTGCCAAGCCCACAAAAATTGACTTAGAGAAATTCTGTCTGATAACTTTTGATTGTCAATCTGTCTACTCCAAAATGTGTGTGGTTGGGAGTTGATCGGAGCAAAATTGTAGGAGGAGCTTACATAAATACATACACAAAATAATGGGGTCAAAAACAGAAAAATCAAAATGGCCGACTTCCTGTTGGGATTTCACCACGACGTTAAGAGGATTTTTTGTAGATCTTGGCATGACACCTTACCAAAAAAAATTTCATGCATGTATGTTGAACCGTATTATGGGGCTAGCCTTTTCAAATTTCCAACTTCAAGGGGGCGCCGTTGAGCCATTTTGGGGAATTTTTTTTCTGGACCACCAAAATGTCGAAATTTTCGCCAGGCCTGGTGCATGTGCAACGGTTGGGGACTTTTGCACCGCGTTAAGGCAAGCAAATTGGGGATTCAAAAGTCGGGAGAAAGAAAGAAGAAACAAATAATAATTAAAGCCGCAAGCGGCGATGTGCGGGCCCTCGTTCAAGCACCGCCTGATGTGTGCGAGTCCCAGATGTGCACCACCGCCTGATTTAAGCCACCGCCTGATGTGCTGCAGGTGTTGCTGTGCTGCCTAGGCTGAAACTGTGAGCTTACCTGTGCAGTTATCAGCATAGTGTACATTGCAGTACCGCCTGTCACCAGTAGGTGCTGCTGTGTCTTTAATTATGTTCTGATGGATTGTTCATCACAGATCATTATAGAAAGAGTTGGGATCACAAGCATGTTAAAAACAAGTTCTGAGAGTAAATACTGCTTGTGTCCATTAGGTGGCGCTATTCATATGACAAACATGTGTATGTATA
Organism: Notolabrus celidotus; assembly: GCF_009762535.1. NCBI lineage: Eukaryota > Metazoa > Chordata > Actinopteri > Labriformes > Labridae > Notolabrus > Notolabrus celidotus. The sequence continues at coordinate 39,683,319 of NC_048272.1, read as the reverse complement.
TGAGTTCAGGCTGGGCCCATGATGAAACATGTCAAATTTGGAAGAGATCGGAGATTGTACGTAAATGTCAGTACCATGTATTTCCTGAGGGTGGCGCTATGGCTGTAGTAGATAAATGAGTCCATAGGTGTGTTGAGGGATGGACCCTGATCATGTGTATGTAAGTTCAAACAAATTGAACACTGTATGAAGGAGCTATAAGTATTTCCTGTTTCATGGCGAGACATCAGAGTTTGAGGCGTGGCCACGCCCACACCGATTGACTTAGAGAAATTCTGTCTTATGACTTTTGATCATCAATGTGTCTGCTTCAAAATGTGCGTGGTTGGGAGTTGATCGGAGCAAAATTGTAGGAGCTATTTACATAAATACGTACTTTAGCGGTTGAAAAAATGTACTCCAAGTTTAGCGCGGTGCCACGCCCACAAAAATGGAGTTAGAGAAATTCTGTCTGATATCGTTTGATCGTTAATCTGTCCACTCCAGAATGTGCTTGGTTGGGAGTTGGTGGGACCAAAACTGTAGGAGGAGTTCGAACAAATACATACCCAAAATAAAGGGGTCAAAAACAGAAAAATCAAAATGGCCGACTTCCTGTTGGGATTTCACCACGACGTTAAGAGGATTTTTTGTAGGTCTTGGCATGACACCTTCCCAAAACAAATTTCATGCATGTATGTTGAACCATATTATGGGGCTAGCCTTTTCAAATTTCCAACTTCAAGGGGGCGCCGTTTAGCCATTTTGGGGATTTTTTTTTCGGGACCACCAAAATGTCGAATTTTTCACCAGACCTGGTGCATGTGCAACAGTTGGGGAGTTTTGCACCGCGTTAAGGCAAGCACATTTGACATACAAAATACGGAAGAAAGAATAATAATAATTAAAGCCGCAAGCGGCGATGTGCGGGCCCTCGTTCAAGCACCGCCTGATGTGCGCGAGTCTTAGATGTGCACTACCGCCTGATTTAAGGCACCGCCTGATGTGCCGCAGGTGTTGCTGTGCTGCCTAGGCCGAAACTGTGAGCTTACCTGTGCAGTTATCAGCATAGTGTACATTGCAGTACCACCTGTCACCAGTAGGTGCTGCTGTGTCTTTAATTATGTTCTGAAGGATTGTTCATCACAGATCATTATAGAAAGAGTTGTGATCACAAGCATGTTAAAAACATGTTCTGAGAGTAAATACTGCTTGTGTCCATTAGGTGGCGCTATTCATATGACAAACATGTGTATGTATATGAGTTCAGGCTGGGCCCATGATGAAACATGTCAAATTTGGAAGAGATCGGGTATTGTATGTAAATGTCAGTACCACGTATTTCCTGTGGGTGGCGCTATGGCTGTAGTAGATAAATGAGTCCATAGGTGTGTTGAGGGATGGACCCTGATCATGTGTATGTAAGTTCAAACAAATTGAACACTGTATGAAGGAGCTATAAGTACTTCCTGTTTCATGGCGAGACATCAGAGTTTGAGGCGTGGCCACGCCCACACCGATTGACTTGGAGAAATTCTGTCTGATGACTTTTGATCGTTAATGTGTCTGCTTCAAAATGTGCGTGGTTGGGAGTTGATCGGAGCAAAATTGTAGGAGCTACTTACATAAATACATACTTTAGCGGTTGAAAAAATGTACTCGAAGTTTAGCGCGGTGCCACGCCCACAAAAATTGACATAGAGAAATTCTGTCTGATATCGTTTGATCGTTAATCTGTCCACTCCAAAATGTGTGTGGTTGGGAGTTGATCGGAGCAAAATTGTAGGAGGAGTTCAAACAAATACATACCCAAAATAATGGGGTCAAAAACAGAAAAATCAAAATGGCCGACTTCCTGTTGGGATTTCACCACGACGTTAAGAGGATTTTTTGTAGGTCTTGGCATGATACCTTACCAAAACAAATTTCATGCATGTATGTTGAACCGTATTATGGGGCTTGCCTTTTCAAATTTCCAACTTCAAGGGGGCGCCGTTGAGCCATTTTGGGGATTTTTTTTTTCAGGTCCACCAAAATGTCGAATTTTTCACTAGGCCTGGTGCATGTGCAACAGTTGGGGACTTTTGCACCGCGTTGAGGCAAGCACATTTGACATACAAAATACGGAAGAAAGAAAGAAAGAAAGAAAGAAAGAATAATAATAATTAAAGCCGCAAGCGGCGATGTGCGGGCCCTCGTTCAAGCACCGCCTGATGTGCGCGAGTCCCAGATGTGCACCACCGCCTGATTTAAGCCACAGCCTGATGTGCTGCAGGTGTTGCTGTGCTGCCTAGGCTGAAACTGTGAGCTTACCTGTGCAGTTATCAGCATAGTGTACATTTCAGTACTGCCTGTCACCAGTAGGTGCTGCTGTGTGTTTAATTATGTTCTGAAGGATTGTTCATCACAGATCATTATAGAAAGAGTTGGGATCACAAGCATGTTAAAAACATGTTCTGAGAGTAAATACTCATTGTGTCCAATAGGTGGCGCTATTCATATGACAAACATGTGTATATAGATGAGTTCAGGCTGGGCCCATGATGAAACATGTCAAATTTGGAAGAGATCGGAGATTGTATGTAAATGTCAGTACCATGTATTTTCTGTGGGTGGCGCTATGGCTGTAGTAGATAAATGAGTCCATAGGTGTGTTGAGGGATGGACCCTGATCATGTGTATGTAACTTCAAACAGATTGAACACTGTATGAAGGAGCTATAAGTACTTCCTGTTTCATGGCGAGACATCAGAGTTTGAGGCGTGGCCACGCCCACATCCATTGACTTAGGAAGAGTCCTTTGACAAATGTTCATCTCCAGTGTGACAACTACATTGGGTGCGAAGCAGGAGTTGATTGGACATAAACTGTAGGACATGGTATTTTCTGCTGCCAGTAGGGGGCGCTATATGATATTGGTGATTATTTGCCTATAGAGGCGTTCAGGCTGGGGCACTTATCATGCATGACCGGTCTGGGCCTGATCCATTATTGCATATGAGAGATATAACTTTTTAGAGTTTTTCAAAATGTCCTCCAGGTGTAGCGAGGTGCCACGCCCACACCGATTGACTTAGAGAAATTCTGTCTGATGACTTTTGATCGTCAATGTGTCTGCTTCAAAATGTGCGTGGTTGGGAGTTGATCGGAGCAAAATTGTAGGAGTTATTCACATAAATACATACTTTAGCGGTTGAAAAAATGTCCTCCCAGTTTAGCGAAGTGCCACGCCCACAAAAATTGACGTAGAGAAATTCTGTCTGATATCGTTTGATCGTTAATCTGTCCACTCCAAAATGTACGTGGTTGGGAGTTGGTGGGAGCAAAATTGTAGGAGGAGTTTACACAAATACATACCCAAAATTATGGGGTCAAAAACAGAAAAATCAAAATGGCCGACTTCCTGTTGGGATTTCACCACGACGTTAAGAGGCTTTTTTGTAGATCTTGGCATGACACCTTACCAAAAAAATTTCATGCATGTATGTTGAACCGTCGTGAGGGGCTGGCCCCCCAAAATTTTCAAATTCAAGGGGGCGCCGTTTAGCCATTTTGGGGAATTTTTTTTCGGGACCACAAAAATGTCGAAATTTTCACCAGGCCTGGTGCATGTGCAACGGTTGGGGACTTTTGCACCGCGTTAAGGCAAGCACATTTGGGTTTGAAAAGTCAGACGAAACAATCCTTAGGGTTACAAGAGGGCCTTCGCCGACATTGTCGGTGCTCGGGCCCTAATTAAAGCCGCAAGCGGCGATGTGCGGGCCCTCGCTCAAGCACCGCCTGATGTGCGCGACTCCCTGATGTGCACGACCGCCTCATTTAAGCCACCGCCTGATGTGCTGCAGGTGTTGCTGTGCTGCCTAGGCTGAAATTGTGAGCTTACCTGTGCAGTTATCAGCATAGTGTACATTGCAGTACCACCTGTCACCAGTAGGTGCTGCTGTGTCTTTAATTATGTTCTGAAGGATTGTTCATCACAGATCATTATAGAAAGAGTTGGGATCACTAGCATGTTAAAAACCTGTTCTGAGAGTAAATACTCATTGTGTCCATTAGGTGGCGCTATTCAAATGACAAACATGTGTATATAGATGAGTTCAGGCTGGGCCCATGAAGAAACACGTCAAATTTGTAAGAGATCGGAGATTGTATGTAAATGTCAGTACCATGTATTTCCTGTGGGTGGTGCTATGGCTGTAGTAGATAAATGAGTCCCTAGGTGTGTTGAGGGATGGACCCTGATCATGTGTATGTAAGTTCAAACAAATTGAACACTGTATGAAGGAGCTATAAGTATTTCCTGTTTCATGGCGAGACATCAGAGTTTGAGGCGTGGCCACGCCCACATCCATTGACTTAGAAATAGTCCTTTGACAAATGTTCATTTCCAGTGTGACGACAACATTTTGAGCAAAGCAGGAGTTGATTGGATAAAAGCTGTAGGACGTGATTTTCTGCTGCCAGTAGGGGGCGCTATATGAAATTGGTGAATATTTGCCTATAGAGGCGTTCAGGCTGGGGCACTTATCATGCATGACCGGCCTGAGCCTGAGCCATAATTGCAAATGAGAGATATTACTGTTTAGAGTTTTTCAAAATGTCCTCCAAATGTAGCGAGGTGCCACGCCCACACCAATTGACTTAGAGAAATTCTGTCTGATAACTTTTGATCGTTAATGTGTCTGCTTCAAAATGTGCGTGGTTGGGAGTTGATCGGAGCAAAATTGTAGGAGGAGCTTACATAAATACATACTTTAGAGGTTTAAAAAATGTCCTCCCAGTTTAGCGAGGTGCCACGCCCACAAAAATTGACTTAGAGAAATTCTGTCCGATTACTTTTGATCGTTAATCTGTCCACTCCAAAATGTGCGTGGTTGGGAGTTGGTGGGACCAAAACTGTAGGAGATGTTTACACAAATACATACCCAAAATAATGGGGTCAAAAACAGAAAAATCAAAATGGCCGCCTTCCTGTTGGGATTTCACCACGACGTTAAGAGGCTTTTTTGTAGACCTTGGCATGACACCTTACCAAAAAAAATTTCATGCATGTATGTTGAACCGTCGTGAGGGGCTGGCCCTCCGAAATTTTCAACTTCAAGGGGGCGCCGTTGAGCCATTTTGGGGAATTTTTTTCGGGACCACCAAATGTCGAATTTTTCACCAGGCCTGGTGCATGTGCAGCGGTTGGGGAACTTTGCACCGCGTTAAGGCAAGCACATTTGACATACAAAATACGGAAGAAAGAATAATAATAATAATAATAATAATAATAAGAATAATCCCTCGGGTTACAAGAGGGCCTTCGCCGACATTGTCGGTGCTCGGGCCCTAATAATTAAAGCCGCAAGCGGCGATGTGCGGGCCCTCGTTCAAGCACCGCCTGATGTGCGCGAGTCCCAGATGTGCACGACCGCCTGATGTAAGCCACCACCTGATGTGCTGCAGGTGTTGCTGTGCTGCCGAGGCTGAAACTGTGAGCTTACCTGTGCAGTTATCAGCATAGTGTACATTGCAGTACCACCTGTCACCAGTAGGTGCTGCTGTGTCTTGAATTATGTTCTGAAGGATTGTTCATCACAGATCATTATAGAAAGAGTTGGGATCATAAGCATGTTAAAAACATGTTCTGAGAGTAAATACTGCCTGTGTCCATTAGGTGGCGCTATTCATATGGCAAACATGTGTATGTATATGAGTTCAGGCTGGGCCCATGATGAAACATGTCAAATTTGGAAGAGATCGGAGATTGTATGTAAATGTCAGTACCGTGTATTTCCTGAGGGTGGCGCTATGGCTGTAGTAGATAAATGAGTCCATAGGTGTGTTGAGGGATGGACCCTGATCATGTGTATGTAAGATCAAACAAATTGAACACTGTATGAAGGAGCTATAAGTATTTCCTGTTTCATGGCGAGACATCAGAGTTTGAGGCGTGGCCACGCCCACACCGATTGACTTAGAGAAATTCTGTCTGATGACTTTTGATCGTCAATGTGTCTACTTCAAAATGTGCGTGGTTGGGAGTTGATCGGAGCAAAATTGTAGGAGCTATTTACATAAATACATACTTTAGCGGTTGAAAAAATGTACTCCAAGTTTAGTGAAGTGCCACGCCCACAAAAATTGACGTAGAGAAATTCTGTCTGATATCGTTTGATCGTTAATCTGTCCACTCCAAAATGTGTGTGGTTGGGAGTTGGTGGGAGCAAAATTGTAGGAGGAGTTCGAACAAATACATACCCAAAATAAAGGGGTCAAAAACAGAAAAATCAAAATGGCCGACTTCCTGTTGGGATTTCACCACGACGTTAAGAGGATTTTTTGTAGGTCTTGGCATGACACCTTACCAAAAAAAATTTGATGCATGTATGTTGAACTGTATTATGGGGCTTGCCTTTTGAAATTTTCAACTTCAAGGGGGCGCCGTTTAGCCATTTTGGGGAATTTTTTTTCGGGACCACCAAAATGTCGAATTTTTCACCAGGCCTGGTGCATGTGCAACAGATTGGGACTTTTGCACCGCGTTAAGGCAAGCACATTTGACATACAAAATACGGAAGAAAGAAATAATAATAAGAAGAATAATCCTTAGGGATACAATAGGGCCTTCGCCGACATTGTCGGTGCTCGGGCCCTAATAATAAGAATAATCACTCGGGTTTCAAGAGGGCCTCGCCGACATTGTCGGTGCTCGGGCCCTAATAATAATCCTTAGGGTTTCAATAGGGCCTCGCCGACAATTGTCGGTGTTCGGGCCCTAATAATCCTTAGGGTTACAAGAGGGCCTCCGCCGCCACTGCGTGTCGGTGCTCGGGCCCTAATTAGTTAACCATTAGTGAATGCTTTCTGGACCCTTATTGTAAAGTGTAACACATGCATCACTTAAGTAACACATTATAAATGCTAAACTGCCTCATAAGCATTACTTAACCATAATTAAGCATTAGTGAATGCTTTTTGGACCCTTATTGTAAAGTGTAACACATGTATTTCTTAGGTAACACATACGCTGAAGCAAAATGAGTTGAAATGTAGTTGAAGCAACACATATACAGAATTCAACACATTTTATTTAGAATAAAACAGATAATCACAGATAACATCTCAACTGGCACAGAGAAGTACGGTGGCCCTGAGAGCTCACAGCACTGCAACTTAAGAAAACACATGCAAAAAGACAAAACACAAGCAAATTAAGAAAACATCTTCATCAATTTGACAACACATGCGCAGCATTTAGAAAACGCACTGCAAAGACCACAACACAATACATTAGAAAAACGCGCTGCAAATAGACAGCAACACAACACAAGTGTTTCCAGAGGACACTTAAAAGTGATGCACACGCTTATGCTTATGAGGCAGTTTAGCATTTATAATGTGTTACTTAAGTGATGCATGTGTTACACTTTACAATAAGGGTCCAGAAAGCATTCACTAATGGTTAACTAATTAAGTTTTGTAACTTTTATTAATGCTTAATAATGTATTAATTAACTCTGAGCAGTGGACATTAATTAACTGCTTATCAATGCACTAACTAATGTGTTAGTTAATGTTAGGTAATACATTATGACGATTATTAAACTATTATTAAACTGTTAATTAATGCTTAATAATGCATTAACTAACGCTAATTAAGGGACCCTTATTGTAAAGTGTTACCTGTGTGGTTTCTCGCTTCTGTTTAATATGTTTTGTCGTACAGTGTAAATAAGCACTTATGCATATTTCTTGAATTTGGGCTGTTTCTCAGCTTCTCTCTCAGATGAACAGGAATAGACATGGTCCTCATATTAGTTTGGATCAGATCTAACTGTAGAATAAGGCAAATGAGGCCACTCAAAAAGGCTATGTATATGCGTAGCTATCTCTACTCTATATTAAACAATCCAACCTCTCCCTTTATGAAGAAGTTGTGGGACCAGGAGTGTTAGCTGCCTACAGTCAATTTCTAAGAAAATACCCTATAACACTATCTTATACCATTTTCCAGCTTGAGCACTAAAAAAAGAACCATGCTGGCCCTTGCTATTTTGAGATAACATAATTACACCATGTATCAGAAATTACTAATCAGTTGAAGTCCCTCCAGTTTTTTTCTTTTATCACTGCCTGTGCATTTAAATAAAAAGTAGGTGCTCCAAACTCTCTCTGACTAACGCTCAAAGAAAAACTTCCAATCCCTTGTCATACTAATCTTGCTTTTGCATAGGCGTGTGATACATTCTCAAGTCTCAGCACTGAAACATGATATAAATCCCAGAGTGCCTGGGGCAAGCTGAGGGTTTAAAATGTATCATGGTGTTTTAAATGTATTCTTCTGAGAGAGGCAATTCTGTCATGTTGTGGAAGGTGAAAATAATACGTCTGTGACGGAGAACATCTGGCTTTTACCTCTAAAGAACTCAATGCTGCATTAAACACAAAGCAAACTCTTGTGATGTGATTCAAAGATAGGAACATTCTTTCTTCCTGTGAGATGTCAACATTGGAGCAAAAAAACCATTAGTCCGAGAAAGGGAGGTGGATAAAAGTTATCATCAATGCACCATGAACCTTTAATGAACGGGTGCTACATCTTAGAGACACTGCTGTGCTGAAGCTCCACTGCAGAGGGTCCTTTTAGTCTCACCAGCCTGTCCTTGTTGACATATATTTAGAGTGAGACAGCATCAGAAAAGTAGTTCATGGAGAGACATTTTACCCCAGTTCACTGTGTGTTTATGTCGTATTCATAACCACACTTTACTGCCAAAACATGAAGCCAGTCTGAGCCTCAGAGGGGACAGTATGGTGATTAATAGTGTGCTCAGTACTGGGGTGAGCTCATCAATAGAGGCTTTCCATCATGTTGTGATGGTTGCTGTTGAGGTTGAGGAGGAAATATTCTTCACATAACCCGCCCCCACATGATGACTCTTTGAATGTTAATTATGTTTGGCTCATTTCTGATGTCTTTGTCACATCTGGCTAGCTCCTGTCATGATGCAGCCGGGCTGGCCCCGTCTGCTCTGAAGGCAACACTGAGACCTGAGGTAAAGGAGTAATTTAAAGCTGGGGTTGGTAGTCAGGTTTAGATACACTTTTTGTTATACTGGTTATTATACTGGATGGCAATCAATACATAATGTGTTCTTAAAAAAAAATGAAAAAAGCTGCTATCTACAGCTGAGTAAACCTGGGAAAACACCAACCAATCACCGTTTTTTGGCTCCCCAAATTTTAAACCAATCAAATCCTGTCCTGCCGTTCTGCCCTCCTCCTGCAAATCGTACATTTCATGTTTGTTTGTGTTTTTAACTTTCACTATGAGAATGTTTTGGTGTTTTCTTACCGCTGAGTGAGACATGAGTTGACGTAGTGCAAAACACAAACAATGTGCTGAGGACCGCTTTTGAATCAGTCACCATCATATGGTCGCATATCAGCCCTAGCTTTAAAGCTAGGGTTGGTAGTCTCGGAAAACCAGCATGAATTTTAATGTAGCTTTTCCTCATGACTCCGTCTAACCCCTCGGCTTAAAGACGTTCGGAGCTGAATGTAAACACAGCCGTCGACGAGTGACAGCGAGTGGTTAGTCTGACACTGTGCTGACTCTGCTTTAACTATTAACTTAATACACTTCATTACATTTACTTAGAGGATGCAGAAGAGCACAGAGACAACTTCTGCAGTGCATTTCTAACACGTTTAATGTCCACCGCGACCGTAACACAAAGGAGCACCGAACGACCGGGAAACAACATCACTCTGCCTGTAACCCTTAGTAATGTTAAAGGGGAGAACACAACTCAAAACAATACTCTATAAACTGATACACAGAACACAGTTTGACATATGTTTGTTGTAAATGTAAATCAAATTGTGGAAATAACCTCAATCTGAGAAAAATAAGAATGTAAAAACTAAAACTTCACAAGAATCTAATTTTACACAAAAGGCCTGCTTCCTGTTAGCACTGTCAGAAATGATGGATTCAAGAAGTTTATCAGAAAACTAAATCCAGATACAAACTAACAAACTGTCTGGTTTCTTCAACTTTCACTCAGGAGCAAAAATCTGACTTTAAATTGAAATGAAATAAGGATTTGATATTTATCGTGATAATTATCAATATCGACTGATATGAAATGTTTTAACATCATTTTCCATATCGCCCATCCCTAACTGTGACCAACGCTTTAAACACACATTTGGGAATTGCTTTGAGTGTGAACATGACATATTTACTTCCCCCAACTCTAGTGAAGCTACAGTGGGGGATAAGAATTGTAGCATACCGTGGTAGTTTGTGACTGAAAACAACTAGATTGGACCACCATCCTCCCCCTGTTCCACCCTGACACTTCAGAGCAGATCCACAGTAATCAAAGAGCCCCCTCCCGCCCTCCCCCCTTCCTGTCGAGGAGGGTGTCATTTTTTATTAATGAAAACGAGTTGTGGCTCAGCAAGTCAAGTCTCCGAGTTTGATGTCAGCAAGGAACAGCACTACGGGGATTTACATCTCTGTCACAACACGTCTACTCGCTGGAAGGTGTTATTCAACTGACGACTGGGTTGCCTTAGTCCAAGATGAGTGAAAGACTGTATCTGTGAAACTTGGTCAAATGAGAAATGATAAATACTGTAACTACTGATAACTGCTGCTAATTGTAGCTCAGCTAAAGCTCAGTCAATCCCATGATAAGCACATTTCATTTCTGACAAACTCCACAATAAAAGTCTCCTCCTCTCCTCTCTCCTTTAAAGGGGACATATCACGCTTTTTTCATCAATATATATTGGTCTAAGAGGTCCCCAAAACATGTCTTTAAAGGTTATGCTCAAAAAAACACTTTGAAATCAGATTTTGACATGCCTGAAAAACCCTCTTCTTCAGTCCTCCTCAGAACACTCTGTTTTCTCTCTGACCACGCCCCCTCAGGAAGTGGATGTGGTCTCGGCTCTCCAGCACGTTGATCTAATGTTTACATGTTGGCTGAATATACACGGCTGCTCAGAGATCGCGTTACTTCAACCCTCTGAATCTGATCCAGAATCTGATCCTGACGGAGAGGTGCCTGTTTCAGGACCTTTCTGAACCATTGGTCACAGATTTAGTGTTTCTTGTTGTTTTATTTATCAGTATGTCGACGTGTGTCTTGGTACACAGCTACGAACATGTAGCTATGTGGCTATGCTAACTAGCCCTAGCACGTATCCATGATATATAAAAATCATCCACTAGATCTTCAAATCTGCAGACATGGGGAGTAAAACCGACCTCTGCCAGAAAGGCAGCAGGACCTTTCTGAAGGATTGGTCACAGATTTAGTGTTTCTTGTTGTTTTATTTGTCAGTATGTCGACGTGTGTCTTGGTACACAGCTACAGCTACAGCTATGAACATATAGCTATGTGGCTATGCTAATTAGCTCTAGCACTTATCCATGACAAATAAAAATCATCCACTAGATCTTCAAATCTGCAGACGTGGAGAGTAAAACCGACCTCTGCCAGAAAGGCAGCGGGACCTTTTCTGAAGGATTGGTCACAGATTTTGTGTTTCTTGATGTTTTATTTGTCAGTATGTTGACGTGTGTCTTGGTACACAGCTACAGCTATGAACATGTAGCTATGTAGCTATGCTAACTAGCGCTAGCACTTATCCATGACAAATAAAAGTCATCCACTAGATCTTCAAATCTGCAGACGTGGGGAGTAAAACCGACCTTTGTGTTTATTAAGACAGCCTACAACTAGCATGCCTCCCTCCTAAGCTCCTTGTTAGCACACATTTGTGCAGGTAATGAAAAACGGGGGAGGGATTCAGTATTATTTTATACAGTCTATGGGCTGAACAAGCTCCGAGCTCTGACTCCGTGACAGACCGGATATTGTTGTTACGTAACAAAAACACGGAAGTCTGAAACGGCTCGTTTCACACACATTTACAGAAAGGTGGAGAAATCAAAACAGGGGCAGAATGGATTTTTTTCATTCTCGGGGGGTTTGTAGACATGCCAGGGAAACATATTTCAGGTAGAGAACCATTAAAAAGTCAATTTTGCATGATATGTCACCTTTAAGGAAACACCTTTATTCTGTAGTAACAAATAATAATAATAATAATATTACAAAAAAAAAAAAATAATAATAATAATCATTTTATTTGTAGAGCACTTTTCGAAAACCAAGTTACAACATGGGCAGCAAAATGAAACAGGCAGTTCATAAAAACGCACAAGTCAGGATAAAGAAATAAAACATATTTTAAAAGACATAAAATTCCCCTAAAAGAACTCTAAAGGAATACAATTATTTTCATAGATATTTCTGAAGACAGTAAGGTACTAAAAGTTCTGCTATGTATAGCTCGGAGTAAGTCCATGTAGAGCTTTAAAAGTAATCAGTAAAATCTTAAAATCACTTCTAAAACATACAGGGAGCCATTGCAAGGAAGCTAAAACCAGAAAGATATGGTCATATTTTCTAGTCAAAGTAGAGGTAAAAATAAATTCATTGGTAAATAGAAGAAATAAAAGTTAGAAGCTATTAATGTACCAAGAACTGAACACACAGCTGCTTATTGCACATCTTTCTGTCGTCTCAGGCACAAACATGAGTTGAGTATGGCATCATATCATAGCAAGTGGACATGCTTGAAGCCTCTTCATTTTGTACTATGGTGAAATAATACTGGTACCTCAAAAAGCTCATCTCACCCTCAGCTTCACCTGCACGATAGCTGGTAATGATGAGAGAGCGCAGTGTGTGCTCTGAAGTCCTGACAGCATGATGCAGAACAAGTCAGTTCTGAGTGAAAGGTGAGTTACAATTCGTTGAGCTACGGATAACAGCACGTTTCTTGCACATTAATAAAACAAGTCAGTTCTGAAACAATGTAAAAAACAAATGAATGCTCTTACACCTTAAAAATGTTGGAGTGGCATGTTGCATTGTATAGAAAATCGAAGGAAAGGACAATTCTGATAGTGTGTTTCAGTGTATTTGGATGTAAGTTTGGCAATGGTGGACAGTAACAAAGTAAATAATTGAGTACTGTACTTAAGAACAGTTTTTGAGTATCTGTGCTTTACTTGAGTATTGTTTTTTGGTGAACTTTTTGTTACGGCTTGAGCAAAGGACCAGGACCCAAATGCAGAGTACAGAGAAAAAAATATTCATTAAGCAAAAAAAACAAGGTTCAACTAAAGCGCCTAGCGGGTAAAAACAACTGAGAAAAAGTACAAAACTAGGAGTAACACAAAATCACCTAAAAAGGAGGAAACGGTTCTATCAAAAAACTCACAAACAAAAAACTAGGAATCAATCCTCTGGAAACAACTCGAGATAAGTTCACAGAAAACGTGGCTTGAATCTCCTCAGGAGCAAGGCTACAACGGGACATGGAGCATGCGGCTAGAGGAAATAATCTGGCACTGGAGGAGTGTTTGGTGGCGGCTTAAGAAGCCAGTGCTGATGAGAAAATCAGGGACAGGTGTGCCTGATGAACCTCACTCCTGAGGAGACCGGCCCCGCCCCTACCCATGCAACCTGCAGGCAGAGAGAGAGAGGGTTAGGGCAAATAACAAAAATCAGGACCATAACACTTTTACTCCATTTAAAGACAAATATCAAACTTTTGACTCCTCTACATTTCCATCAGTGCTCTAGTTACTCACTACTTTATCTTTGAAGTCAGCTGATGAGTTTTCTTTTCTGAAATCATAAACTGTTGGTGTCCTTGTGTTTGGTTTGTCTCAGTGGTGTAGCCGTACCTCGGTTGAGAGTAGATCAGCACTCATGCTTTGTGGAAATATGTTTAGAGATACTTTAAAAACTACTTTGAATACTTCAGTATTTTCAAAAGCAAGTACTCCAGGACTTTAACTCAAGTCATAATCTGACTGAACAACTTTCACTTGTATTGGTGTAAAGTTTGACCAGGAGGATCTATACTCTGACTTAAGTCATGAAGACGTGTACTTTGTCCACCACTGATGTTTGGTTGTAATGGTCAGGGGTTGGGGCACTTAAAAATCCATCTACCAAAAGGGGACTTGCAGAAAAAACTTGGAAACCACTGATATATATATATATATATATATATATATATATCAATTCCAAGTTCAAACTGAAAAATGCAGAAAGATCTGCTCTTCTCGTCTTGCAATTGTTTGAATGACTTCAAACTATGCATGTTTTTATCCATCATTTTCCCCCGCTTCTTGTCTACACCTGCTCATCACCCCTATCTACTCATCCAGTTTGAAATCTGACCAATGCTTCCTTCTTCATCCTCACATCAGCCCACCCCAGCTTCACATGGAAGTTCTATTAGGGGGCTGGCAGGAAAAAGTCCAGATAAAGTCAGAGTGAACATTTTGGCTGTTTGTACTTTCACCGGCAACTCGGTTAAAAAATAAAAAAAAAAATCAGGAGGTTTTCAGAGTTTTGTTTAAAAACCATTAAAAAGTTTGGAAACACCTTCTCATTCAATGGTTTGTATTTATGTTAATTATTGGAAACACTGTAGATTAATACTGAAGACATCAAAACTATGAAAGAACATATATGGAATTATTTAATGAACCAAAAAGTGTTAAACAAAGCAGAATATGTTTTATATTTTAGATTCTGTAAAGTAGCCCCCTTTTTCCTTCATGACAGCTTTGCACACTCTTGGTATTCTCTCAGTCTGCTTCATGAAGTGGTCTCCTGGAATGGTTTCTAATTAACATGAGCCTTGTCAAGAGTTCATTTGTAGAATGACTTGCCTTCTTAATGTGTTTGAGACCATCAGTTGTGTTGTTCAAAGGTAGGGTTAGCACACAATGGATAGCCCTATTTGACTACTGTTGTAATCCAGATTATGGCAAAACCAGATTATTTCATAGTTTTGATGTCTTCAGTATCAAACTACAATGTTGAAAATAATTAAAATAAATAAAAACCATTGAATGAGAAGGTGTGTCTAAACTTTTGACTGGTAGTGTATGTGTGAATACAGCTGACCAGTTGTTACCAAGTCATGAAATAAGACTCAACAAAACCATTGAACACAGTAACAAAACATCAATCCCCAAACCTGACGAGTCATTAAAACTCTTCATAACATTATACGGCAGCTTTAGTGCTAAACAGTTTTCAGAAAAAGATGGGCCCACTTTCACTGTTAGAGCTATAAACGATTTTTGATGCTAATTCATTAAACTTTTATACCGCTCTGTGTAAAGCAACTCTTTATGATGTCAACTACTTTGTAATGTTCACATCCTTTTTTGAGGAATGTTGAGCAAAACCAAAACACTGTTCACTCATATACAGAAAAAAGAGACCAGTAGAAGACAGAACTTGTTTCCCTTTTCAATACAAAGCCTAATAAAATAAATATGTATCAAAGCTTTGTATCCAATCTGTATATCAATCAGTTTAAAGTGAATAGACATGTACTTATCTGTTTGACTGTGTATGCAGTGGCATAGAGAAGCATCATGTCTGCTGCAGCCCCTTCGGCAGCAGCAGCACACTGGATGAGGCCGATTTCACTCTCTGTGTATGAGCAGATAGGGAGGTGAGTCTCATATCTCCATCCTGACAGGCTCAACACACCCTCGCCTCTTGGGACTCCACACCAACCATCCGTGATAGCGAACGACAGCCCCCAGCCCCCCCCCCCACACACACATGAACTAGCACACACTCCCAACGCACCAGCATTCGACCAGACTAGGCACTCCACTTTTTATTTAAATGCAATAAATATTTAATTTGTGAACGTGTTGTGAAAGATCACACGAGCACGCACAAAGGACCCTCAGCTGAATATGCAATGCACTGATAAATATTTCACCACTCCATTTCCCCAACCCCCAGTTGACTCACCAGGAACCTGGAGCTGATCCTGGCAAGAATTAAGCATGTACTCCTTTTAATATTTATTCTTCAAAAAAAAGACAGCGCCTTGCTAATTCGTTGATTTCAGGAGGTTAAGGTCCCTGGGCATGCTCTAGTGTCCATTCAAAGATGTTCACTTTAATATATAATTCATCATGTAGGTCAGCACAGTTGCACAAGAATAATAGCACCATTGTCCATATTTTAATGCACCTCACTAGATACTGCTATAGGTAAAGACATGGGGTGGGGGGTGTGGGTTGGGTGGACCGGTTTTATACTGGGGGGGGGGGGGCAGAGTAGTGCGCTACGGCTCTCCCCCCTCTCTCCCGCCCCCCCTATTTTAATGCACCTCACTAGATACTGCTATAGGTAAAGATATAGGGTCGGGGGGTCGGGTTTTATACGGGGCGGGGGGGGGGGCGGCGGATTGTGATGCAGTAGTGCACTACGGCTCTCCCCCCTCTCTCCCGCCTCCCTTCCTGCCCCTCCTATTTTAATCCACCTCACTAGCAAACATACATACAACAAAAAAACAAACAAATCAAAATTCAAATCATATCACACACACAAAGATCAGGTTTGGCGGGGCCTTAGTGTTTGGCTCGGCCCTACTCGTTGGGGGTCCATCGGGGCTGGGCGGGTGGCTGGTGTCCCTGTCACCCTCCGTCCCCCTGCTGCCCCCTTCCCTGTGGGGGCCTGGTCCGCGGCTGCCCTCGGGGCCGGGTTTCCCGGGGTTCCCTTGCGGTCCTCTTGGGGGGTGGGGGGGGTGCGCAGCTGGGGGGGTGTGACTACGGCAGCCATTGGGGTGTCCCTCCATGCCCCCGCGGCCTGGTCCATCAGTCGCAGGGCGTGGCTGGGGGGAGTGGTCAGGCCGTCTGGTAGGGGCAGGGGGATTGGCCCTGCCGCCTCCGCCCTCCCCCCGCTCCGGCGCGCCGGTTGGCAGGCTCTGGTCCTGGTCCTGCCCATCTGCCTGGCTGTCTGCTCCTGGTGCCGGGCCCCCTCGGCCCTGGTGGCTCCTTTGGCTCCGTCTTGGGGGGCTGTGGGGGCGGTGTTGTGGGGGTGTCCCTTGGGGGGGCTGCGGGATCTCTCCCCCCTCGCCCCCCTTTCCTCCTACTGGGTGACCTGGGGGTCGCCCTGGGTGCTCCGGCGGTACCTGTTTGCTTCCGGTCTGGGTCCTTGGCTTGTCCCCTGGCCTGGGTCTCCCGCGGCGGGTTGGGTCCTTCGGTCTGACTGCTCTCGCAGTAAAATATTTTTATTTATATATTTTTTTTTGGCCCACCTAGGTGTGCACGCCCTCTTTTACGGAACATGATATTAGCTGTCAATAAAAGATAGGCCAGAGTTCTAAGAGGGATGGTGATGGTTGCATGCACACAGTCACAAGCACAGAAGAAAAAGGTTTTCTTTCTTTTCTTTTGCTGCAAGAATGAATTGCATTAATATTTGACAGTTTGTGACACACATGACACAAACCAGAAATATATATGCAGACAAGAGAAAAAGAAGAAAGAAAAAAAAAAAAAAAAAAAAAAAAGAATAATAACACCAATAGTCCTCCTGGCTCCCTTTCTCTGTACATTAATAGTATCTACCACCAGGTACTCTGCCTTTCTTTCTCTCACCTTCTGCCAACACCTACAGAGCGGTGCTATTGCTCCTACTTAATAATTAATGTTTCCGACAGAGTCATGAAAAGTGTGATGTTACTTTTCCTCATGAACAATGAGTCTTAATGCTAATTGAGACTCATTTTGAAGACTGAGAGATAATGAAACAAGACAGACTCTGCTATTAAAAGACCACGATTACTTATCTGTGTTTTAAGATGCATTTCATATTTAAGGCCTACAAAACAAGATTTTTTTTTAAAAGTAAGTCCTCATGGACGGAGCCCAGTTCAATCTATCTGATGAAATTTTTTTGAAAATATTCAACCAATATTCATTCCATTACAGTGAGAATCCCTATTCCAGCCTGGTGTTGTGCTCCTCCTAGTGTGAGCCAAATTCATCAATAAAGCAATTGTTTAAGCTCCCTGTAGATTCCAGCACAGGCTGTAAAATTTATGAGCAGTAGTACAAACAGACAGTGGATGGATCGAAAAGGGTCCCGGAGGCAGCCGGAAGAGAGTCCTTAGCAATAACAACACAATCAATCACATCCAGCGCACGTCAAATCCAACCCCAGGCTCCCCAGCAGTGCATTCAAAACATATTCCCACGTTCACAGGACTGCAGTTCTGTCATCATATCCTACAGTGGTAGAAGCTGCCGTTATTATATGTGCCAAGGTATGTACAGCCCTGCACTCTTTATATGGTAATCTATCTACAGTCTGCTATCTGGAGGTAATTCAAGAACAAGCTGTCACCCATAGCTCTTACATCCCTGTATTTTGAGTGGCAGCCAGTCAGTGGTGTTAACGTGTTACAGCACATGCATTAGACTCTTAAATGAGAGGTTTTCACAAGCTAGTTTGTCGTGTAATTCAAAGATGTGCTGGGTTGCCATACCATCCTTGGGTCCCTGAAAATATGGATTCAATTTTTATATCTGTCCTACAGAAGCAGCTCTGAGAGTGAATGATTGGGGAAAAAATACACAGGTATATCTCCATCAAAATTCTTCTTCAGCAGGCTACTTTTTGGTTTCTGATCGACATTGCATGCTGAATAATGAAAGTTTTATTATTCTTTATTTATTTCAGTTTCTTGAATTGTGGAAATCAGGTTCTGCTCAGTCGGGCAAGTCATGCTGATGTGGATCTGCCTTACTCCAACTGCTTCAACCCTTAAAGGGGACATATCACGCTTTTTTAATCAATATATATTGGTCTAAGAGGTCCCCAAAACATGTCTTTAAAGTTTATGCTCAAAAAAACACTTTGAAATCAGATTTTGGCATGCCTGAAGATCCCTCTTCTTCAGCAGTCCTCAGAACACTCTGTTTTCTCTCTGACCACGCCCCCTCAGGAAGTGGATGTGCCTTGGCTCTCCAGCACGTTGATCTAATGTTTACATGTTGGCTGAATATACACGGCTGCTCAGAGATCACGTTACTTCAACCCTCTGAATCTGATCCAGAATCTGATCCTGACGGAAAGGCGCCTGTAGCAGGACCTTTCTGAAGGATTGGTCACAGATTTAGTGTTTCTTGTTGTTTTATTTATCAGTATGTAGACGTGTGTCTTGGTACACAGCTACGAACATGTAGCGATGTGGCTATGCTAACTAGCGCTAGCACTTATCCATGACAAATAAAAATCATCCACTAGATCTTCAAATCTGCAGACGTGGGGAGTAAAACCGACCTCTACCAGAAAGGCAGCGGGACCTTTCTGAAGGATTGGTCACAGATTCTGTGTTTCTTGTTGTTTTATTTTGTCAGTATGTAGACGTGTGTCTTGCTACACAGCTACAGCTACGACATGTAGCTATGTAGCTATGCTAACTAGCGTTAGCACTTATCCATGATAAATAAAAATCATCCACTAGATCTTCAAATCTGCAGACGTGGGGAGTAAAACCGACCTTTGTGTTTATTAAGACAGCCTACAACTAGCATGCCTCCCTCCTAAGCTCCTTGTTAGCACACATTTGTGCAGGTAATGAAAAACGGAGGGGGTATTCAGTATTATTTTATACAGTCTATGGGCTGAACAAGCTCCGAGCTCTGACTCCGTGACAGACCGGATATTGTTGTTACGTAACAAAAACACGGAAGTCTGAAACGACTCGTTTCACACACATTTACAGAAAGGTGGAGAAATCAAAACAGGGGCAGAATGGATTTTTTTCATTCTCGGGGGGTTTGTAGACATGCCAGGGACACATATTTCAGGTAAAGAACCATTAAAAAGTCAATTTTGCATGATATGTCACCTTTAAAACCAGTCTCACCATTACCACCACAGCGATGGCCAAAATGCCAAACCTCCTATTTGCATAATTTTCTGATTTGCGGATTTCACTTTAAATGATGAGAACAAGGAAGGCTGCACATTTTCAGTCCATCTCACAGGTAATCCCACCCTTCATTGTGACAGAAAAGTCACCTGACCAAAACCTCCAATCACGTTTGCTGGGAATATGTTGAGGCACAACACCTCCTATCTGCACATGTAACATTTTCAGGTAGGAGGTTTTGCACTTTGGCCATCGCACTGTTATAATAGCTGGACTACAAATGTTGTAATTGGTATTATCATCCCTACCCAAGTGGCAACCTCTGGTCTGAAAATATGAGGCCAATGCGGAAGTGCTAAAAACTGCAGTTCATCGATGTTCCCCATGAGGCTGGCTCCAGAAGTACCAGAAACCACACACACACTAATTAAAAAAAGACAGCAGTAAAAACACATTTACAGACTGGTACAAAAAACAAGTGTAGTCTGAATAGCTCATTTGTCGATAGGCACACTGTGCAGGGGTGAATTTTTTTCTAACACGCCTCTTTACGTCACACTCACTCGACAGCTGCTATGTTGAGTTCAACATTTCCAATATGGCTGACGATACGTCCATTATTTATACAGTCTATGTTCCTCCCCCTTTCTCATCACCATTATTGTAAATGCTAATATGAGACCTGTTGATTACCAAAATATGAAGATCAGGCTGTTTTCATCAATAAACTGTTCTTGTAAATAGTACACATACTTGTACCACTATTATTGGCACTGTAACAATAAGTCCTGATCACATGGGATGTTGTTGTTGTTGTAAAGCTGTATTTTTGCTGTTGTTTTCTGTATTGTTTTAGTCCATCCATCACTCTGTATCCCTATCCAATCCCAACACAGTCGCAGCAGATGGCTGTTCAACATGAGTCTGGCCTTGCTTGAGCTTTCAGCCTGTTAAGGAGTTCTTCCTCACCATTGTAGCTTGCTAAATGCTGCAAATTGCTCTAATATTAGCACATTTCCACAGACCAGTCATAGCGCTAGCCATAGGGGTGAGTATTGCCAAGAAGCTCACGATATGATACGTATCACGATACTTGGGTCACAATACGATAGTATCACAATATATCATGATATCACAATATTGTGATATATTGCGATATTGTACACTGTAAACTAAGAAAAAATAGGGATGGTGTATATGTATGTACACTACCGTTCAAAAGTTTGGGGTCACCCAGACAATTTTGTGTTTTCCATGAAAACTCACACTTTTATCAAATGAGTTACAAAATGAATAGAAAATATAGTCAAGACATTGAGAATGTTAGAAATAATGATTTTTAGTTGAAATAATAATTTTGCTTTCATCAAAGAATGCTCCCTTTGCAGTAATTACAGCATTGCAGACCTTTGGCATTCTAGCTGTTTATTTGTTGAAGGAATCTAAAGAAATGTCACCCCACGCTTCCTGAAGCACCTCCCACAAGTTGGATTGGCTTGATGGACACTTCTTGCGTACCATACGGTCAAGCTGCTCCCACAACAGCTCAATGGGGTTGAGATCTGGTGACTGCGCTGTCCACTCCATTACAGACAGAATACCAGCTGCCTGCTTCTTCCCTAAATAGTTCTTGCATAATCTGGAAGTGTGCTTTGGGTCATTGTCCTGTTGTAGGAGGAAATTGTCTCCAATCAAGCGCTGTCCACAGGGTATGGCATGGCGTTGCAAAATTGAGTCATAGCCTTCATTATTCAAAATCCCTTTTATTTTTTACAAATCTCCCACTTTACCTGCACCAAAGCAGCTCCACACCATCACATTACCTCCACCATGCTTAACAGATGGCGTCAGACACTCTTCCAGCATCTTTTCACTTGTTCTGCATCTCACAAATGTTCTTCTGTGTGATCCAAACACCTGAAACTTCGATTCGTCTGTCCATAACACTTTTTTCCAATCTTCCTCTGTCCAATGTCTGTGTTCTTTTGCCCATATTGATCTTTTCCTTTTATTGGCCAGTCTCAGATATGGGCTTTTCTTTGCCACTCTGCCTAGAAGGCCAGCATCCCGGAGTCACCTCTTCACTGTAGACGTTGACACTGGCGTATTGCGGGTACCATTTAATGAAGCTGCCAGTTCAGGACCTGTGAGGCGTCTGTTTCTCAAACTAGAGACTCTACTGTAGTTGTCTTCTTGTTCAGTTGTGCACCGGGGCCTCTCACTTCTCTTTCTACTGTAGTTAGAGCCTGTTTGTGCTGTTCTCTGAAGGGAGTAGTACACATCGTTGTAGGAAATGTTCAGTTTTTTGGCAATTTCTTGCATGGAATATCCTTAATTTCTAAGAACAAGAATAGACTGTTGAGTTTCATATGAAAGTTCTCTTTTTCTGGCCATTTTGAGAGTATAATCAAAACCACAAATGTGATGCTGCAGATACTCAACTAGCTCAAAGAAAGGCCAGTTTTACAGCTTCTCTAACCAGCAAAACCGTTTTCAGCTGTGCTAACGTAACTGCACAAGGGTTTTCAAGATGTTTCTAATCATCCATTAGCTTTCTAACGCAATTAGCAAACACAATGTACTATTAGAACACTGGAGTGATGGTTGCTGGATATGGGCCTCTATACACCTATGTAGATATTCCATTAAAAACCAGACGTTTGCAGCTAGAATAGTCATTTACCACATTAACAATGTATAGAGTGTATTTCTGATTCATTTAATGTTATCTTCATTGAAAAAAACTGTGCTTTTCTTTTAAAAATAAGGACATTTCTAAGTGACCCCAAACTTTTGAACGGTAGTGTAAATCACACAATATTACTCAAAATTGAAAGGACAAATTAAGTCAAAACTATTCGATTGAAAACAACTTTTCCACTTTATTGTTTTTGAAATACTGAAGTTGTATTTTAGTTCCAACTCGGCTAAAATGTGAATTTTTATTATTACAATAATATCGATATTAAGAGTTGAAATATCAATATCATATTGGAGGTCAAAGTATCGCGATATATTGCTGTATCAATATTTTTTCACACCTCTAGTTAGCCGCATGCACGACTGCAGATAATTGGCCAATTAAGTAATTGCGCCATGAAAGTGAGGCTATTGCAAAACGTCATATGTCCAGGGAACTTCCTGGAAAACCCCTATCCAACAAATTGCGCATGCCTACTACGCATAAACAACAATAAACATGGTGAGCAGTACCGGTGTGACTTAGAGAAGATCAAGAAAAAAATAATTTTCAGCGGAAGAAATTGATATTTTATTACAAGAGTATAGAATGAACAAACAGCTGTTATCAGCAATCAATTGTCAAAGATAACAAACAAGGAGAAAGGGAAAGCTTGGCTTAAGATCTTGAACCGGGTAAATGCATGTGGTGTTACTGAGCGCACAGTAGAGGACCTAAAAAATAAAATAATGTCTTTGCATATTACGTCTTAAATGGATAGGCATAGGCACAATGTCAGCTATCCTTTAAACAGCTTAACAGGTGCAGTAATCCTGTTTTTAGCACCTGTAATAGTGGGGTCTACTGCAGTTAAATTTAATCTTTTGTTGGGGCGTTAACCTGACTCATGCAAATTGCTAATCGTTTTTTTTTTCACCATTAGTTTTTTCACGTGCATACGGGCCCTGGAGACCATCCCGACCCCTTTCAACTGCAAAAGTACCTACAAAGAGCACTGGAGCATCAGAACAGGACCACAGAGCACTAAAAAAAAGGTGGCTTGGAGCCTCATCAGTGTTGACCTGGCCTCCAAATTTCCTAGATCTCAATTCATTAGGGCATCTAATGTAACCATGTCCAATCCATGGAGGCTCCACCTTTCAACTTCCAAGGCTTAAAGGATATACAGTCATGGCCAAAAGTTTTGAGAATGACACAAATATTACATTTTCACAAAGTCTGCTGCTTCAGGGTTTTTAGGTGTTTTTGTCAGATGTTTCTATGGTATAATGAAATACAATTAGAAGCATTTCATAAGTATCAAAAGCTTTTATTGAGAATTACACAGAATTCATGCAATAAGTCAATATTTGCAGTGTTGACCCTTCTTTTTCAAGACCTCTGCAATTCTCCCTGGCATGCTGTCAATCAACTTCTGGACCAAATCCTGACTGATGGCAGTCCATTCTTGCATAATCAATGCTTGGAGTTTGTCAGAATTTGTGGGTTTTTGATTGTCCACCCGCCTCTTGAGGATTGACCACAAGTTCTCAATGGGATTAAGATCTGGGGAGTTTCCTGGCCAAGGGCCCAAAATCTTAATGTTTTGTTCCCCGAGCCATTTTGTTCTGACTTTTGCTTTATGGCAAGGTGCTCCATCATGCTGGAAAAGGCATACTTCATCACCAAACTGCCCTTGGATGGTTGGGAGAGGTTGCTCTCGGAGGACGTTCTGGTACCATTCTTTATTCATGGCTGTGTTTTTAGGCAAGATTGTGAGAGAGCCCACTCCCTTGACCGAAAAGCAACCCCACACATGAATGGTCTCAGGATGCTTCACTGTTGGCAAGAGACAGGACTGATGGTAGCGCTCACCTCGTCTTCTCCGAACAAGCCTTCCTCCAGATGCCCCAAACAATCGGAAAGGGGATTCATCAGAGAAAATGACTTTACCCCAGTCCTCAGCAGTCCAGTCCCTGTACCTTCTGCAGAATATCAGTCTGTCCCTGATGTTTTTACTGGAGAGAAGTGGCTTCTTTGCTGCCCTCCTTGACACCAGGCCTTCCTCCAAAAGTCTTCGCCTCACTGTGCGTGCAGATGCACTCACACCTGCCTGCTGCCATTCCTGAGCAAGCTCTGCACTGGTGGTGGCCCGATCCCGCAGCTGTAACGCCTTCAGGAGACGGTCCTGGCGCTTGCTGGACTTTCTTGGGCGCCCTGGAGCCTGTTTGGCAACAATTTAACCTCTCTCCTTGAAGTTCTTGATAATTCCATAGACGGTTGACTGAGGTGCAATCTTACTCGCTGCTATAAACTTCCCTGTTAGGCCCTTTTTGTGCAATGCAATGATGGCTGCACGTGTTTCCTTGCAGGTAACCATGGCTAACAGATGAGGAACAATGGTGTCATGCACCATCTTCCTTTTAAAGTGTCCAGTCACTCAATCATGACAGATTGATCGCCAGCCTTGTCCTCATCAACACCCACACCTGTGTTAATGTGTGTGACACCTGTGTGTCATTGAAATGATGTTAGCTGGTCCTTTTGTGGCAGGGCTGAAATGCAGTGGAAATGTGTTTTTGGTGATAAAGTTTATTTTCAAGGCAAAGAGGGACTTTGCAATTAATTGCAGTTGAGCTGATCACTCCTCATAACATTCTGGAGTATATGCAAACTGCCATTATAAAAACTGAAACAGCAGACTTTGTGAAAATTAATAGTTGTGTCATTCTCAAAACTTTTGGCCATGACTGTACTACTTACATCTTGGAGTCAGATACCACAGCACACCATCAGTGGTCTAGTTGAGTCCATAGAGGTCTAGTGGAGTCCATGCATCTTCATCCACAACATCCTCCTGTATCACTTCCCTCCGCTTTATCTTAAAAAAGGCAGTTTTTAGATAAATGCAAACGACCTGCTTCCTGCACCGTCTAAAAAAGCAGAGGGTGTTATGAACTATGAAATCTATGTCATTATGTCTCCTTAGCTTGTTGCAAAGCCCTTAAACGTCAAAGATAGACTATAGAGGGCTGCTAAAACGCAACAAAGAGTGTTGAGTTTAAAATGATGGTCCATATTCTAATTCTGTAAAGGAGAAAACAGGAGATGTGAAAGTTTAGGAATACAAATGTTGATAACTTTTTTTTAATGTTTATTTTTCACATTTCACATCTTCTACAGTAACACAAAAGAAATGGATAGATAATCAGCTCATTTATTTGCTGTAAATTGCTCCAGCATTGAGCATATTATTTTACTCATCAAAGAAAGGGATCTCTAACCCTGCAATGTACGAGTTAGAGCCTCTGAATTCAAATGTGTCTCAAACTGTATCAAATCATATTCCCTTGTTCTTTAAATCCCTCAGTGAATCAGTGAACTTTTGGGATCTCCCTGCTCACAGTGTTCGTACTTGTCGAGACACATGCAGGGCAGATTTGCCTCTGGCAAGCTCACAGCATCAGCCAAGAATTTGCTCATTATTCTTCCCATACAGCAAGTAGTGTGGCCCAAATTAGATCTGCAGACAACAATCTTTGCCCTCAGAACCAGGGCAAGATTGCCTTCTGGTCTCTGCACATGAATTTACAGTGAAAGCTAAAATGGAAAACAGCTTTGCAATTTCATGTGAAAAGCAGAGAAATAGAAATTGCAGCAGTAAAAAAATGTATTTCCTGTCCTCGCTTTCAGAGCAAACATATCCAGACAGGGGTGAAGACAACAGACGGAAAATATTTATCCATCTGTAGAAGCATTCACAGTGAAACTGATACCATGCTTCTGTTTCCCATTATTCAGGGCTTTTTGGAAAGACTAACATGGTACTGTTACTCATACCTTTTACTGAGTCCACAAATCACAACTGACTCTGCTGACACCTGATCCAGCCTTGACATGAAGTCCGAAAATTAAACACCTGTGATTGTTTTTCCTGCAGGCGGATCTCTGTCACTGTCTGATCCTGATGGTTACAAGATATCAAGGAAGATTTTCTTTAGCATCTGAATATGACTACCTCTATAGGCGTATTTAAATTTAAATGCCCGAATGGAATGATTCACAAGTGTGACACAAAACTCATTTTTGCAGTGGGATTTTTAAATACACCCACACAAAACTCCAAATAAATATCCCATACCCTCCGCTCTTCTGATCAAATGTTTGCTCACATCTCGGTATCGGCAGTGATGTCAACTCTTTGATCGCAGATGCTTTTGAGATATAAATCACAGGGTGCAGTGGTGCTGTTAACATTTTTAAGTGATACAAAATCATAGCCCACACAGAACAGCATGCACAGCCCAAGGATAAACTATCTTCTCCAGTTGGTGCATTTAGCTACCCGTGATACAAAAAGCTAGTTGAAGAGCATCTTGTTGAATTTCTTTTTTCTTCTTGAACAGGTGTAAAGAAAAGGTCTTTATCACATTTCATGCATGCACAGCTCAGAACATTTCCTCTTTCTTATCTCTTTTCTCATGCAGTCAGGTTGTCTCTGCTTTCTTTTCCCTGCACTGTTATTGTGGTGTGGAGTTTTGCTTTGCAATGCAAGATATGGAAGACCATGAAAGGTTAAACTCGGTTTTGGTCTTGTTTGGACGAGATAGGTGTATTACTCCTGCCTTTAAATCAAGCGGCAACCTCCGGTCTAAAAATATGAGTCCAATGTGGAGGTGCTAAAAACTGCAGTTCATTGAGGATCTGCTTAAAGCTGGCTCCGGAAGTACTGCAAACCACATGCACACCAATTCAAAAAAGCTGATCTTTACAGCAGAAATAAACATGTTTACAGCCTGGTTCAAAAGATGAGTGTAGTCTGGATAGCTCATTTCTCGATCAGCACACACTGTAGGGGGGGGGGGGTGAATTTTTTTCTAACACAGCAATTTCGAAGATATTAAGAATCTTCCAATGAGAGCCACAGCTGACTTGATTGACAGGCGGGAACACTGTAGCTGTTGGCGAGGAGGCTCAAAGCCCGCCTCTTTACGTCACAATCCCTCGACAGAAGCAATATGGCTGCCGCCGACGATTGGCCTCTAAACAGCGCTAGTACTCCGATTCATAACATTTAGGACTATTTCATCGATAATGCAACAGATAACATGAGGATTATATGTTCACTTGATATGTAAACTTCCTTTTAACAGGCAGAAACCTCCAGCAGAGCCAGACTCATGTTAGACAGCCATCTGCCTTGACCGTGTTGGGTCTGGAAAGAGGGATAGAGGAGAATAAGAGAGAGAGAGGGAGCGGTGATAGTGAATCTATCCTTGAAATGTAAATTATCTCTAAAGTACTCCGTGTGTTAAGTGCCACCATGAGCTAAGCATGTGTAACCAAGCTAGGGCTGGAAAGGGATTTCTGGGTTTAGAAGATAAAATACCAACAACGCCACCTTGGGACTTTCACCCAAAGAGTTTTAACAATATACTTATTTTTAGTTACTGACCCTTTAACAGAGGGTTTCCCCTTTAACAATACACAGGTGAGTTCACAAACGAATACAAAAGGCATGGTTTAGGAAAAATATATATACACACAAGCTTTATTTAATTAGACAAAATAGTTTTTAAAACACAACAATTACTACTTCATGAACAGACACCAGAAATCAGTGTTGGGACACCGCTAACTGCAGGCAGGCTTATCTGTATCCGGCCTATAAACACGGCACACTCACTACAATAACACACACAGCTAGTTAATAAATTAGACGATGCAAAGGACATGAAAAAAAGCCTGACACAATAAACTGTAGCTACAGCCACGGCTGCTTACACAGCCTGGACGGGGATACTTCAACACTGTTACTGAGCAGAATCTTTAAATCACACTGTTACTGAGCAGAGTCTTTAAATCAAGACAAAAAGACAAGCAAAGAGAGACAAAAAAAGACAAGCAAAAAGAGACAAAAAGACAAGCAAAAAGAGACAAAAAAAAAGCAAAAAGAGACAAAAAAAGACAAGCAAAAAGAGACAAGACAAGCAAAAAGACAAAAAAAGCAAAAAGACAAAAAAAACAAAAAGAGACAAAAAGACAAGCAAAAAGAGAAAAAGACAAGGCAAAAAGAGACAAAAAAAGCAAAAAGAGACAAAAAGACAAGGAAAAAGACAAAAAGACAAACAAAAAGAGACAAAAAAAGACAAGCAAAAAGAGACAAAAAAAGCAAAAAGACAAAAAAAGCAAAAAGAGACAAAAAGACAAGCAAAAAGAGACAAAAAAAGGCAAAAAGAGACAAAAAAAGCAAAAAGAGACAAAAAGACAAGGCAAAAAGAGACAAAAAGACAAGCAAAAAGAGACAAAAAAAGGCAAAAAGACAATCAAAAAGAGACAAAAAGCAAAAAGAGACAAAAAGACAAGCAAAAAGAGGCAAAAAGACAAGCAAAAAGAGACAAAAAGACAAGCAAAAAGAGACAAAAAGACAAGCAAAAAGACAAAGAAAGACAAGCAAAAAGACAAAAAAAGCAAAAAGACAAGCAAAAAGAGACAAGACAAGGCAAAAAGAGACAAAAAAAGCAAAAAGAGACAAAAAAAGCAAAAAGAGACAAAAAAAGCAAAAAGAGACAAAAAAAGCAAAAAGAGACAAAAAGACAAGCAAAAAGAGACAAAAAGACAGACAAGGAAAAAGACAAAAAGACAAGCAAAAAGAGACAAAAAGACAAGCAAAAAGAGACAAAAAGACAAGGCAAAAAGAGACAAAAAGACAAGCAAAAAGAGACAAAAAAAGCAAAAAGAGACAAAAAGACAGACAAGCAAAAAGACAAAGACAGACAAGCAAAAAAAGCAAAAAGACAAAAAAAGCAAAAAGAGACAAAAAGGCAAGCAAAAAGAGACAAAAAGACAAGGCAAAAAGAGACAAAAAAAGCAAAAAGAGACAAAAAAAGCAAAAAGAGACAAAAAAAGCAAAAAGAGACAAAAAGACAAGCAAAAAGAGACAAAAAGACAGACAAGGAAAAAGACAAAAAGACAAGCAAAAAGAGACAAAAAGACAAGCAAAAAGAGACAAAGAGACAAGGCAAAAAGACAAGCAAAAAGAGACAAAAAAAGCAAAAAGACAAGCAAAAAGAGACAAAAAGACAAGGCAAAAAGAGACAAAAAAAGCAAAAAGAGACAAAAAAAGCAAAAAGAGACAAAAAAAGCAAAAAGAGACAAAAAGACAAGCAAAAAGAGACAAAAAGACAGACAAGGAAAAAGACAAAAAGACAAGCAAAAAGAGACAAAAAGACAAGCAAAAAGAGACAAAGAGACAAGGCAAAAAGAGACAAAAAGACAAGCAAAAAGAGACAAAAAAAGCAAAAAGAGACAAAAAGACAAGCAAAAAGAGACAAAAAGACAGACAAGCAAAAAGACAAAGACAGACAAGCAAAAAAAGCAAAAAGACAAAAAAAGCAAAAAGAGACAAAAAGGCAAGCAAAAAGAGACAAAAAGACAAGGCAAAAAGAGACAAAAAGACAAGCAAAAAGAGACAAAAAAAAGCAAAAAGAGACAAAAAAAGCAAAAAGAGACAAAAAGACAAGCAAAAAGAGACAAAAAGACAGACAAGGAAAAAGACAAAAAGACAAGCAAAAAGAGACAAAAAGACAAGCAAAAAGACAAAGACAGACAAGCAAAAAAAGCAAAAAGACAAAAAAGCAAAAAGAGACAAAAAGGCAAGCAAAAAGAGACAAAAAGACAAGGCAAAAAGAGACAAAAAAAGCAAAAAGAGACAAAAAAAGCAAAAAGAGACAAAAAAAGCAAAAAGAGACAAAAAGACAAGCAAAAAGAGACAAAAAGACAGACAAGGAAAAAGACAAAAAGACAAGCAAAAAGAGACAAAAAGACAAGCAAAAAGAGACAAAAAGACAAGGCAAAAAGAGACAAAAAGACAAGCAAAAAGAGACAAAAAGACAAGCAAAAAGAGACAAAAAGACAAGCAAAAAGAGACAAAAAGACAAGGCAAAAAGAGACAAAAAGACAAGGCAAAAAGAGACAAAAAGACAAGCAAAAAGAGACAAAAAGACAAGCAAAAAGAGACAAAAAAAGCAAAAAGACAAGGCAAAAAGAGACAAAAAGACAAGCAAAAAGAGACAAAAAGACAAGCAAAGAGACAAAAAGACAAGCAAAAAGACAAGCAAAAAGAGACAAAAAAAGCAAAAAGAGACAAAAAGACAAGGCAAAAAGAGACAAAAAGACAAGGCAAAAAGAGACAAAAAGACAAGGCAAAAAGACAAGACAACGCCGTCCTGGAATAAAAGTGAAAGTTACTCACATGTACGGACGTTGAAAACACTTAACACACGCGACTCGTACCTGCTCTCAACCCGGAGCTCTGCAGAGATTGAAGGGAGCTCCGTCACTCAATTTTATCCCCGCAGACAACCAGGTAACTGCAGGTGATTGGTTCCCACACTGCTGTGGGGCATGAGCGCTAATCAGCCGGTTACACATGCAGGTGCAGCTGATCAGGCTGATGTCAGCAGGCGACTGCATCACACAAGCCGGCGGAGAAGATTTCAGGTGAGAGATTTCAGATTTCTTTTTGTTCATTGACTCGTTCTTTTTTTTTTTTTTTTTTACAAGTGAACCTCACATTCTACCATTTTTACAACACACAGAGTTAATGGAGCTATGTGATGTGCTTCTTTGTTATGGACTCACTGAACTGTTCTCCACATTTTGTACATGTACTCCTGCATGTTTTTAAATGTGTTATTCTTTAAATAAATAATAACAAACATTGTATTTCCCAGAATAAGTGATTGGAAACTGTCTCCTATACCTCTAAGTCATGGTTTGAAGACCTCACTGTTGTGGAGTTGCAGTACTAGTAGTCCAAAACACTGCAGCTCCAGCACTGAATAGAACTAGGAAGAGAGAGCACATCTCTCGAGTGTTAGCTTCTCTACACTACGCTCCCCATAAAATCTAGAATAGAATTTAATATCCTTCTTCTGACCGACAAAGATCTTAATGGTCAGACACCTTCATATCTTAAAGAGCTCATAGTGCCCTATTACCCCTCTAGAACACTACGCTTCCAACAAGTCTCTAAAAGTAGTATGGGAGGTAGAACCTTCAGTTATCAGGCCCCTCTCCTTTGGAATCATCTACCAGTCAGGGTCCGGGAGGCAGACACCC
The DNA here is from genome assembly GCF_009762535.1 of Notolabrus celidotus. Classification (NCBI taxonomy): domain Eukaryota; kingdom Metazoa; phylum Chordata; class Actinopteri; order Labriformes; family Labridae; genus Notolabrus; species Notolabrus celidotus. Next base: position 39,651,746 of record NC_048272.1, on the reverse strand, counting down.
TCTCCACTTTTAAGATTAGGCTTCAAACTTTCCTTTTTGATAAAGCTTATAGTTAGAGCTGGATCAGGCTTGGACCAACTCTTAGTTATGCTGCCATAGGCTTAGACTGCCGGGGGAACTGGCGCACTGACACACTGGGATCCTACCTCACCCCCTTCCCCCCAACCCCCTCACCACTTACTTTAACTCTCCCTGTCCCATTAAAGTTACTAACCATAGACCTTTCTGGAGTCCCTGAGCTCCCTTGTCTCGTAGGCTCCACCGAGCTGCTGTAGCAACAGCTACTATCATCATTGATTGATTGATTGAATGATTGATTGGTGATATTCATTTGAACAATCAGTCTAAAAGTCAAAGTCATAAAGCACATTTCATTGCTTTTATTTGATTCCCAGAGTCACTGATGAGAATCGTTTCATATTGTTAATATGGACTAAAAGACTGTTTGAAATACATATCAATGGAATCTTAAACATGCAGTTGCTTTCAATTTAAGATTAAAATTCAATGATACATCATCATTTAAAAAAATATTCATGTGACAGTCCTATTTTTCATATAAAATGTCCATTTTAGTTCTACTCCATGATTCAGAAAGACTGTCAGCGTATGGTGAAGTCAGAGGCAGTTTTAGGCTATCTCCTATGGTAGACTCTTAGCTTCTGTGGATTGCAGTAGTATTGTTTGAAGTTGCCCGTGTATTCACAGCACCCGTCTGTCAAATTTCCATGCACAGGGCACAAAGCTTTTGGGCTCGGAATAGAACCAGTGTTTCTTTCCCAACATGACTGACACCTTTGAGAAGAGCACACCGCCTGCTTGTCTCGTCCTTGTTGCTGATCAGGCTATCGGCTGCAGGCTGCAGGCAGTGGCCTTGGATGGTTTCTAAAAGAAGTGGTGATTTGAGAATCCCTCAGTTTCAGTTTGACTTGAAGGCAACATTGGCAAACACTGTCGAAGAACACACAAACTCGGAAAGGGCTGTGTTTCATTGAGAGGGCAACGAGGCTCCAGCTTTTGAATGTAGTGGATACTAAGCAGAAAAGAAGTGCTCCAGGACAATCTGTATGCCAGTGGTGTTACTGCTTACACTCACTGTTTTTGAATGTTTGTCCTGCAAGAAGTCAGGCTACTCTCCTGTTTTAAGGTTCATTTTAAATGAGGGAAAAAGCAATCTGCAGGAAGCTTTTTGTTCCTCCATGCTTTCAAAGGCATTAAGCGCTGCAACCAAAAGTTCTCATGAAAAATGGATAGCTCGGGGGAAATGACGACACTTTTAAAGGAAAAGCTGAAAAGTAGGCAGCATGTTTGTTCAGTTTATAAATAGACTTCACCATACAGCAGCATGATGGTAAGTTACACCTGAATTCACACAATCACAGTTGTTGTTGCCTTGATACTACAGCAGAAAATTTCAGCGACTGATAACATGTCACCTTGCTGAAAATGTCCGGGGTGTTGTTTCTTAGAGAAGGAAAAAAAAGCTTGATATATTTTAATCAATTCTTTTCACTGAGTAATTATTTAGCTGAAATAAATAATGAGAGGAGGGAATTGGAGCTCTCTATTGCAATTAGTAATTTCATTTCTAAATATAATTTGGCTTAGTTGAAATGCCATGGCTGTGATTTCACAGTGTCTGTCTCCAAAGGTCAATCTAAAGGTTATTCTCTTCTCTCCTCTCTTGTTTTCTCTCCTCTCCATTTCCCCTTCATGTCTTTCACATCCAGGCTTTCACAATCTCACACATCTTTTCTTGAGAAATGCACCATATTTCCTGAGATTCCAGACTCCAATCTGCTGTAGTGTTACACTTCAGAACAACACCGCCATGGGTGAGAAGAACATGAATACTGGAATTTCCATATTGCATAGAAAGGGTACGACAATGACGGGGAGCTGAGTGGTATACGTGATGAAAAGTGCAGTGGGGTCTCAAAGTATTGGATTGTTTTACATTCTGGGCAGTAATTGAGGAAGAAAATAGGCCCTTCATCCACAGTAAGCTAGTATAGCAAAAAAAGAAAAGGCTGACAGATAAAATTCCTCTCCTCCATAGAAACATCCTTCAGCAGAAAAAAGTGCACTCTTTAAGAAAATCGCTCCTGTCTTTGTGAATGTTCACTATGACATGTGTTACCCACGTTAACCTCAGCAATCTTGACAGGCATTCCTTAAAAGAAGCAAGCTCACAATGATGCCCATAGAGTTTCAAGCAGTCTCCTGCTATTGTAGCACCATCAGAGCAGTACAGGGATTACATGGTTTTGCGGTCTCAAATGGTTGCTCTGAGAAACAATTATCAGATTGCAGCTCGAGGTGAAGGAAAGAAAGAGTATTCCATCTCCACAGGGGCCCGCAAAGAAATACTGGGAGCAAACTCGACACTAGAGAAGCAAAGCACAAAGCAGCGCATGTGAAGTAGCCTAAGCCGAACTGATAAAAAACGTAACAATGATCAGTGATTTGCTATAAACAGCTATTTGCTGCTCTGAAAAGGGAGAAAGGGTGGTCAATAAAAGGCTGAAAATCTTATCTCTCCACACAAAGCTGTATGTTTCCCATTAGCACTGAAGAAGTTGGAGCCTTTTATTCTTTATGTTCATGTTATTGGTAATTTTGAAACTACGGTACCATTAAAAGACATTGAAGTGGCACTTCACTGCTTTATGAACCTAAAGACTGCTGGGTCCACACTTATGAAAGGTCTTATCTTACCATCAGGAGTCCTCCTGAATAGCCCCTCTTAGAGGCTACACACTGACATGCGTTGTTATGATATGAAAAGGGTTCTCATAAGCACAGAATTTTCAGCTTTAAGTGGTTTTTATACTAGAATGCCCAGCTTGCACCAGACAGTTTTTGACAGACTTGGTGGGAGATTCTTGAGCTTATTAGTGAGAGTTGAGTGAGATTGGAGCAGGATAGAATAGGTGATAGGGGATGCTCAGCCTTTTTAAACTCTTTGCTCTGTGCTCCACCCAATGTCCCTCAGCTGGCGTTCCACTCTGGCTTTGATCCTATTTGATTTTCGTGGTTTGATTTAAATGTGCATAAATGTTTCTTGTCAACGTGCCAATGAGGCTGGGTGCAAAAATATATATACACAGAGCAAGACATATCAGCATTCTTTCTTCAGTCAAACAAAGAAAAACTGAAATGATTGTTTTTGGGGCCAAGGAAGAAAGGTTAAAGGTTAAAGGTTACTACTCTGCTACAAACCAAGCCAGAAACCTTGGTGTAGTCATAGACTCAGACCTTCATTTCAGCAGCCACATTAAGACAATTACAAAGTCAGCCTACTATCACCTTAAGAATATATCAAGGATTAAAGGACTTATGTCTCAGCAGGATGCAGAAAAACTGGTCCATGCATTTGTCTTTAGCAGACTAGACTACTGTAATGGGGTCTTTACAGGACTCCCTAAAAAGCCCATCAGACGACTGCAGCTCATACAGAATGCTGCTGCTCGAGTCCTAACAAGGACCAAAAAAGTAGACCACATCACTCCAGTTCTTAGATCTCTACACTGGCTTCCTGTCTGTCGGAGAATAGACTTTAAAATCCCGCTGATGGTTTATAAAGCACTGAATGGTTAAGGCCCAAAATACATTGCTGATCTGCTGCTACTGTATGAACCACCTCGACCTCTGAGGTCATCAGGTACTGGTCTGCTTTCAGTTCCTAGAGTCAGAACGAAACATGGTGAAGCAGCGTTTAGTCATTATGCACCACATATCTGGAACACACTCCCTGAAAGCTGCAGGTCTGCTCCAACTCTCACCTCTTTTAAATCAAAGACTAAGACTTTTTTATTTACCTGTCTGTTCTTATCAAACAAGGTTGAGCTTGCGGACATTGAATGGGGAAGCCGGTTATGCTAAAGGGGGCAGAGCTAACTTCTTACTACAACCAATAGCAGGATTCAAGTGTCAGACAAAGTTTTTCACAACTCACCACATTATCCTCCTCACTCTCTGTCCTCACAGTGAGCTCCTGTTTATTCCTGATCCCATAAAAAAGTAGGTAGAGCCACAGAGTCTGGGGAAGCTGCACAGAGATAGAATCAAAGTGTCACATAGTTGTTTGGCTGTGAACTAGGAACGTCTTAAAAAAAACAACCGCAACAGCCCATTGCCTCCAGAAGAGTGTGTCTCAAAAACAGTTTGATAACAGGCATGAGAGTACAAATAGCAATTACCAGGGCCACTGATTTGTGACAGAGTTTAACAAGATTAAGGACAGAAGAGGGCAGATCCAGCTCTACTGTCATTTTGCAGAGGCCCAGTAACTTCAAGTGAAATGAGACAAAAGCTTTACCAACAATCAACAACGATTAAACAGGGAGTGCATAACCTTCAAGTCCTGCTGTCAGTCATGTTGGTATGTGTTAATAGAAAGCAATCAAACACTTAAACCTTGTTCTATAATTAATGAATGACTATTTTGTAATTAATTGACACTTAAATTTTAATTCATTGGACCCCCTCCCACTTTATAGTCACATTAATCATGGCAGTCAGAGTACCAATCATTCTCCTGGCATTGTTAATTGTTGAACAGTAATGAAGCTACAGTGGTCTTCTGAGAATAACAGGGGTTTTGATTGATTAACTGTTAGGAGATCATTGATTTACTAGTCTGCTGCAGATTAATAAGTTACATCACACCAATTTCACTCATGTAGAGCCAAATTACAGCAGGTCCTGTGATGAAATCTCATGAACAGAGCAACTGAAGTCCATTCTCTTTAGAATAGTGTTCATAGAGATCTGAAAGTTCAACCATGAAAGGTCAAGACTTCCTGTTAAATGGAAGAAACCTTGAACTGCTGATACGGACGTGCTGGACTCCAGCGACAACAGCTACTACTACTCGTCTCATCACTGTCTCACACTCTCTCTTATTCTCCTCTATCCCTCTTTGTCGACCCCCTTACAGTGAGAGGACATCGAGAAATGAGCTACTTAGACTCCACTCGTCTTTTGTACCAGGCTGTAAACATGTTTACTTCTGCTGTAAAGATCGTCTTTTTCCCATTCATGTGTATGTGACTCCCGGTACTTCCGGAGCCAGCCTCAAGCAGATCCTTGATGAACTGCAGCTTTCAACACTTCCGCATTGGACTCATGTTTTTAGACCGGAGGTTGCTTGCTCTTAACACACCCTACACCACAGGAAAATCAGACACAATGTCGTTTGCAAACATCATTCAATCGGGCCTTTGCTGGATCGTAAGGGGGAAGATCGGGACAAAAGTCAGCCTGATTATAGTGGAGTGTGTACCCGCCTTAAGAGGAAGAGTATAAGATGCACATTACTGGCATTATGTTCACTTGCAGCAGTCCTGCTGGCTGTTTGTGTCTTAATCACAGCCGGGGTTTTCACTTGGACTGTTCATTGTACATTGAGATTTAAGTGGTTGTAAATATTTGTGTTAAGAACTGCATCTGTAATGCACAAACACATCAGATTGTTCGTGTTCATTTCTGTTTAAGAAATATTAAAAGACCTACCACTTTGTGTCTTGGGAGATTTTGTTTTGATTTTAGGTATTTCATGGCAGCGTGAAATTTAGGACGGTTACTGTTCGCTAATTTACACAATCAATTATGTCCAGAGGGCTTGAGCTAAACTCTCAGGTATGTGGCCCTGAATTAGTCTGTGTGTGTGTGTGTGGGTGCCTTTAAATCCCTCATTGTCTGACAATGGAATGCTGGGAGAGGCTCAAACATTAGAGCTCTTATAGGAACCATTTCTTTGTGTTGATTTTGGTGCGCCCTGTCCACATAGAAGTCTTTGCTGATTTTGTCCACTACATGTTAAAGTGGTGTTTTCTAAAAAAAAAAAAAAAAAAAAACTGCTTTATTTTAACTCATAAACATGTCATTCATCAGAAATGTGTGCCATAGCAAAAGCAGTTCATCACTTGGTCTGACGCCTACGCCCTGAAAGATGTTTCAGACACTGAACTGAACCTTAAGGCTGATTTATACTTCTGCGTCAAACCAACGGCGTAGCCTGCGCCGTAGGTCTGCGTAGCTCCCGTACTTATGCAGAAGCCTACTCACGTAGCTGACGTGCACCTCCTCCAAAATGTAACTACCCCGTAGAATCGACGCAGACTGCGAGCCCTGTGATTGGTTTGCTCGGCGGCGTTATATCCCGCATTTACAGCACTTCCGGGATCCCTGCTCATCGGCCGTACATCGGCTGTGTATTTCATCTCCTCCTCTCTGTTCTTCATGTAATCATGTCTGTATGATAAACAGCAACATGTATCAGCTTTAGGTTAACATAACATGCTCTGAATCACTGTGGAAATCAATATTAACGTCAGTCTGTTTCACAAGCAGCTAGCTTGTAGCTGCTTGTAATTTTTTAAAGGTGACATATCACGCTTTTTTCATCAATATATATTGGTCTAAGGGGTCCCTAAAACATGTCTTTAAAGTTTATGCTCAATAAAAAACACTTTGAAATCAGATTTTGGCATGCCTGAAAAGCCCTCTTCTTCAGTCCTCCTCAGAACACTCTGTTTTCTCTCTGACCACGCCCCCTCGGGAAGTGGGTGTGGTCTCGGCTCTTCAGCACATTGATCTAATGTTTACATGTTGGCTGAATATACACGGCTGCTCAGAGATCGCGTTACTTCAACCCTCTGAATCTGATCCAGAATCTGATCCTGACGGAGAGGCGCCTGTAGGAGGACCTTTCTGAAGGATTGGTCACAGATTTAGTGTTTCTTGTTGTTTTATTTATCAGTATGTCGACGTGTGTCTTGGTACACAGCTACGAACATATACTATGTGGCTATGCTAACTAGCGCTAGCACGTATCCATGATAAATCAAAATCATCCACTAGATCTTCAAATCTGCAGACGTTTGGAGTAAAACCGACCTCTACCAGAAAGGCAGCAGGACCTTTCTGAAGGATTGGTCACAGATTTAGTGTTTCTTGTTGTTTTATTTGTCAGTATGTCGACGTGTGTCTTGGTACACAGCTACAGCTACAGCTATGAACATGTAGCTATGTGGCTATGCTAATTAGCTCTAGCACTTATCCATGACAAATAAAAATCATCCACTAGATCTTCAAATCTGCAGACGTGGGGAGTAAAACCGACCTCTGCCAGAAAGGAAGCGGGACTTTTTCTGAAGGATTGGTCATAGATTTAGTGTTTCTTGTTGTTTTATTTGTCAGTATGTCGACGTGTGTCTTGGTACACAGCTACAGCTACAGCTACGACATGTAGCTATGTAGCTATGCTAACTAGCGCTAGCACTTATCCATGATCAATAAAAATCATCCACTAGATCTTCAAATCTGCAGACGTGGGGAGTAAAACCGGCCTTTGTGTTTATTAAGACAGCCTACAACTAGCATGCCTCCCTCCTAAGCTCCTTGTTAGCACACATTTGTGCAGGTAATGAAAAACGGAGGGGGGATTCAGTATTATTTTATACAGTCTATGGGCTGAACAAGCTCCGAGCTCTGACTCCGTGACAGACCGGATATTGTTGTTACGTAACAAAAACACTGAAGTCTGAAACGGCTGGTTTCAGCACACATTTACAGAAAGGTGTAGAAATCAAAACAGGGGCAGAATGGATTTTTTTCATTCTCGGGGGGTTTGTAAACATGCCAGGGAAACATATTTCACGTAGAGAACCATTAAAAAGTCCATTTTGCATGATATGTCACCTTTAATGCAAAGGAAAATGGGTCCAATAGAAGTCTGAAATTTACTGCAAATAAGTGATATCAATAGCAAATAGGACCTGAGATGAACAGACAAAACATTATACATTCGAGCTGCTCTAATAGCTTGTCTTTAATATATATATCACCCTGCTGAAGAGGCTGGGGAATATGATATAGTAATATAACTCATTGTGACTCATTGCCCTCTGCTGCCTGATACAGTGTATCATAACAGGAGCATCAGATGACATGTCAATAATTGCATCCAGTGTAATTATAGAAGTGGTCAAAGACAGTTTGGCTCATCAACCTTCTTCCTTCCAGAGACTGAGAGCATAACAAACTGAGTACACTCACGTTAAGGTGTGAGGGTGTTTGTTAGGCACTGGATTTTACATTGTACTGTTCTTACACTCATACATAGGCCTGATCATCACTGAATGCTCACAGTCTGACATGTTATTGCTCTTCACATTCTGGATAAAGCCCTCTTGTGAGTTATCTGCTCATTTCAACACCACTACTAAAATCTTAAACTTTTATGTAAGGTCGCCCAGTGAAATGATCCCAGCCATGTTGGAGGCAATTTGCTTAGTCTTTAGTCCTGAGCAGGTCTTTGTTCTTAAAGCCTCTGGAAACGTAAATGGAATATTTAAAATTCACATAGAATATCAAAATGTAATGCGTATTTGAGGGAATATAAAACATCCACAACTCTGAAAAAACTGTTCAAAAACAGATCGTTTTACAGGTCAGAGCATTTCTCAGGACTGTGTGGGCGTGGCCTAACTCTTTGATTGATAGGTCAAGAGAGAGTTCACAGCCTGCATGTTTGAGCTGTCTGACTATAGCAGAGGCTGAAGTGTAGTATGTGCATGCAGAGGAGCTCGGCTCCGGGTGTCAGACGGAGCTGTTTGTCTAAACTCTGAGCTGTTTGGGGAAAGTTAGTGAACTGGTCCTGGGGAAAGTTAGTGAACCGGTCCTAGGAATAATTAGTGAGCCTGTTCTGGTTATAGTTAGTAGACCGGTACAGGGGAACAAACCAACCACATGGAGCCTCAATGGCAATCTCCAAGACCTTCAGCTGAATCACAGCTCAGATTACATTCATACCTTCTATCCATCTTTGGTGAAATGCTCTTACACTTCCCTGTCAGTCTGTGAAAGTGACCACTTAAGGACCACAGGAAGATTTCCCTTGACTCTTTCTGCAGACAGTCCTTTTTGGTCCACTTTCATATTATTACAAGTTTTGTCTTGGCTGCTCGACAGTTTTTTATGCTAATTGGACTTGTACTTCTATATCTATTTTCTTTCTGAGCACTCAAAGCTCTTTTACTCTACTCGTCACATTCACCCATTCACCCCACATTCACTCACTGATGGTAGAGGCTGCTATAGTAAGGGACCATCAGTATTAGCTAATCTCAATCATACACATTCACACCGCTGAACAACAGAGGGAGCAGTTTGAGGTTCAGTGTCTTTCCCAAAGACACTTCAGCGTGTGACTGCAGGAGCTGGGATTGAACCGCCAACCTTCTGATTCAGAGACGACCGACTCTACCCACTGAGTGTCACAGCTCAGAGAAGACCCAAGTGCAGAATCGTTTGAGCAAAGCAGGAATATGCAAAACTGTAATTTTTATAAGCCAGCAGGCAGAGCAGAGCACAGTCGGTTCCAAAGTTCAAAACCAATAAAGCAGTCCAAGCAGGCAGAGTACAGAGGCAACAGGCAAAAATCCAATCAGAGAAACAGGCAGGGGTCAAAATCCAAGAAAGTAATACATCCAAAAGCTGGATACGATTTGGCATAGAACATCTGAACTGACTGTTTCAAATACTGAGGAGTAATTAACAACAGGTTGCAGGTGTGTGACTGAAAGAGCAAGCTGGCAACTGATAGGCTTAATGTCCATGCAGAGGAGTGGTAGTGTGTGAGAGCAGGAGGGTGGGGCTAGGAGGAGCAGGCAGCTCTGGCACTGTCCATAACAATGAGTCACAGCTGCCCTTAATGTCTCTACTGCACTGATAAATATTGTATGAAAATCAGCATCATATCATCACAGTTTTTGACTAACTTGGTCTAATGTTGTGCCACTTTGTCACTGTGTCTATCCATCCTTCCTTTCCCTGAGTGACAGCTGGCCTCAGTGGGCCTAGGGGCACCATCCAGTGTTGTGACAAAAGGTGCATTTCGACCAAGAGTTCCGGGGTCTTTTAGCACTCAGAACTACTTTACCAGGAACTAAAAGGTTCCTGTGCCCCCTTTGTTGTCTGCGTTTCGACTGCGGGCTGAAGTCCCGGGCAGATTGTGCAAATCAGGCCAGTGATGTATGGAGGGGGGGGGAAAGTAAATGCACTACACCACCAGACCAGTAGAGGGCAGTAAAACAAAGACGAATGCCATTCATCACAGATGACACCATAGAAGCAGACGGACAGGCAGGTATCATAATGAGCAACACAACAGTTAGCCTGTTAGCATGAAGAGACTCAAACTGGTGCTGTTTTAGATGGTGCTATATTTCATCACAGATGGATTCACTGAATCAACACGTGAGAGGAGATAAGCGCGAGTAGCAAAGACGTTTCAACACGGCTTTAAAATCCTTTTGAACTCAAAAAGCCGTGGCAGAGATCGACCGGTGTTTTGGTTTAAACAGCGACCCTGTTAACTGGAGACTCTCAGCCGGATGCATCCCTCATAAATGTCTTTAGACGATCATTAAATATCTGATGAGGATATTTTGAAATCTTTATAAAAACTAAACTAGTTTGCATTCCCTGGAACTCTCTCTGTGTTTCATCTACTGATGTTCGGTACCACAGATTTTCCTTTCCAATCCGATACTGAGTAAAATTCAGGCTGGTATCGGGGATACCGATCCGATACTGATACTTTGTGCAACTTAATGTGTCTGGTATATCTAAAAAAAAAGTAGTGTATTTCTGAGATATTTATTTATTTTAAACTCGTAAGTATATCGAGGTGGCGGCCTCATTTACAATATAGCCAAGCTAATACAACAGAAAAAACAAAGAGGCAACAATCATACAAAACATGTGAAAATTGTGTTTTAAACACAAAAAAAAGAAAATAAGTAAAACAATAAAACCATTACAATATATTTTTGTTTAATTATTAAGAATTAGAACTTGTAGTTCCCGTCAACTGCGTATCATATAGACAAGATCTCAATGATTTAGTTACTGTCCACTGTGTTCCTGTTAATGATATACACTGCCTCAAATGACTGAAGAATCAAAAGTATCGATATTTTGATTTGAGAGTCGATTTTAGAGCGTTAAGATCTACTATCGGAAGTATCAATATATCAGTATCGATCCACACATCACTAGTTTCAACAGCTGTTTAAACTCCACCAACACTGACACATTCAGCTGAAGGTCTCCAGTTTACAGGGTCACTTTTAAAACCGTAACACCGGGAGAGACGCATTCACGGTGGGCTGAGAGAAGACTACTGTTACAAGCTGCTAAATCAAGTGAATCACAGCTTCTTCTTTTGAAAAGTACACACACATACAAAAAAGATAGAACAAATAAAAAAAGATGTGTGTGATGTCATTGTGGACGACGGGTGGAATTAAAACACTGCGGTTAATCTACCAATAAGACATGTTCAGCATTGCAGGCCCTGCCCCCCGGAAGCCCCTGGACCTTTGAATAGTAGCAAGGGCTTTTTAGGGGGGAGATTATCTACCCCTGAACTAAATTTAGACCCTGGGTCCACCGGTCGAAACGCACGTAGTTCAGAGAAAAAGTTCCTCTGGCCGAAAAACAAGATTAGATCCACTACTGTTTTTTACCCACGCGCCTATTTTCAGTTGTGTAATGACATGCATACAGTTACATGCTGCATCTGTCCCTCCTCTGGACTTCCATGTAGTTTATACATTTGTAACATGTTTCTGTTTAAGATATTTTCCATCCTACATATATACATGTAAATGGAACCAGGGCATAGATATAAACCAGAATAATAGGAAATGCCTCCCTGTGGTAAAACTCTTAGTATGAAGAAAACCAGCTTGAGAAAAAGTCAAAACTGTAGAGCCTTCTGGGCTACTGTGGAAACATGGCAGACTCTATAGATAGAGTCCTGCTGTTGTCATTCATGCTGCCACATGATATATTTCAAATATCTTAGTGTGGGGTTTTTCATCGGCTTTGTTTATCAAAATAGAAAGTGCTGGGGCGGAGGTTGTATGAGGTCAAATATGTGCAAATATGTGGTGTGTTTAACTGCCTACTTGAATCCTGAATGTGTACATAATTATGTACACAACCAGTATGACACAAGAATACCAGCTCTAAGAGTACTGGCCTTTCATTATCTATACACAGTAACAAGTATGTAGGATACAGATTTTTGGACAAAATATATTCAAACACTGATCATGAGTTTGAGGTCACAGAGAACATTTCTCCAGGAGCAGAAAGAATCTTCTTTTTACTCACAACAAACACAAAAACTCAATGATCACACCTTTTATAATCTGCCGCCTCTCAAGTCTTGTAAAAGTTGTGAAGTTTCCACACCTCCATTTTTCCCGCAAGAGCTGCTGCACTGAATGTGACATAAAACATATTCACACCCAGATACCCTGACGGTTTGCAGAAGCCCTAGAGTCCAATACAGTCAAAGTGTTTCTGTTACTGAACTTTATTGATCTGTTTTGGTAATATCCCAAGGTGACTAAAGAAAGGACATGACATTCCAGATGTCTTAAAGTTTGGCCTTTAGGTTGAACAAGACATCTCTGAAATTCACCTTCAAGCTTGGACAGTTTTTGTATCATTTAAAGGTGACATATCACGCTTTTTTTCATCAATATATATTGGTCTAAGAGGTCCCCAAAACATGTCTTTAAAGTTTATACTCAAAAAAACACTTTGAAATCAGATTTTGGCATGCCTGAAAAGCCCTCTTCTTCAGTCCTCCTCAGAACAGTCTGTTTTCCCTCTGACCACGCCCCCTCAGGAAGTGGATGTGGCTCGGCTGTCCAGCACGTTGATCTAATGTTTACATGTTGGCTGAATATACACGGCTGCTCAGAGATCATGTTTCTTCAACCCTCTGAATCTGATCCAGAATCTGATCCTGACGGAGAGGCGCCTGTAGCAGGACCTTTCTGAAGGATTGGTCACAGATTTAGTGTTTCTTGTTGTTTTATTTATCAGCATGTCGACGTGTGTCTTGGTACACAGCTACGCCCAGAGGAAAATTTTACTGCTCAAGGCTTTCTCTTCTAAGTCTCTGGAGACAAAATTGAGATTCTCACTTCAGCCTCAATCAAGTTTCAAATTGTTCTCATTGGTTTCTCATTAGTTTCTCCTAAAATTCACTAGGAGAAATAGTTGAGACCATGACATGAGTCTTATTTGAGACTTAAATGAGAGATCTCATTAATGGCTGCTTTTCTTCTCTTTTTTTTAAATAGATTTTTGGCCTTTTTGCCTTTATTTGACAGGACAGCTGAAGAGAGACAGGGAATGTGGGGAGTAGTGAGCGGGGGAAGACATGCAGGAAATGGTCGACTGGCCGGGAATCGAACCTGCTACCCCTGAGACGAAGACTGTAGCCTCTGTATGTGGGGCGCTTAGACCGCTAGACCACCAGCGCCCAAAAGAATCCACCCCTTTAATTATAATAATCAGGCTAAATCTGTTCAGCCCTTTTTGCGGCCCATATTTTAAATAAATGGTCGGTCATACCTGGGATGAAATCTCTATCTTTTGCATTTTCTCTCAAATCCACTAAATCTTTGTGAAGTGGTTTTGTTCCAAACAGACTTGTAAAGGAAGGACCATATTGTGAAGTCAAAGAAGAGATCATTTCACATCTAAATATCTGATCTTGAAGTGGTTCAAATGTTTTAATGAGAATTGTAAGTTTGTGGACAATAACATTGAAATCTTAATTTTGCAGGGCACTATAAATGTTCATGAAAAGATGAGCTCAGGCTCTTTCTTTGCTCCATCTGAGCTCAACTTGAGACACAAAAACTGACAAAAACAAATGGATGAGGTTAGATTGAGACAATTGAGAGAGCTCCCTGATTTCTCCACCTGAGCTCAAAAGGAGTCACAACACTTGAGAAATACCTGAGAATCATTTCAGATTCTGACCAGATCTCCTTTTGAACTGAAAGGGAGACTAAGCTGAGACTTTTTGTAACTGTTTTCTGAAGGAAAGAATGAGAAACAGGAGACATAAGCTATAGTCTCATTTTGCTTTCAAACAGATCGGATTGTTGTCTAGGAGACAGAAATGAAACACTTTTGAGATCTCCTCTCTAAATTTATTTTCCTATGGGCGAACATGTAGTTATGTGGCTATGCTAACTAGCGCTAGCACTTATCTATGATAAGTAAAAATCATCCACTAGATCTTCAAATCTGCAGACGTGAGGAGTAAACCTGACCTCTGCCAGAAAGGCAGCGGGACCTTTTCTGAAGGATTGGTCACAGATTCTGTGTTTCTTGTTGTTCTATTTGTCAGTATGTCGACGTGTGTCTTGGTACACAGCTACGACATGTAGCTATGCTAACTAGCGCTAGCACTTATCCATAATAAATAAAAATCATCCACTAGATCTTCAAATCTGCAGACGTGGGGAGTAAAACCGACCTTTGTGTTTATTAAGACAGCCTACAACTAGCATGCCTCCCTCCTAAGCTCCTTGTTAGCACACATTTGTGCAGGTAATGAAAAACGGAGGGGGGATTCAGTATTATTTTATACAGTCTATGGGCTGAACAAGCTCTGAGCTCTGACTCCGTGACAGACCGGATATTGTTGTTACGTAACAAAAACACGGAAGTCTGAAACGGCTCGTTTCACACACATTTACAGAAAGGTGGAGAAATCAAAACAGGGGCAGAATGGATTTTTTTCATTTTCGGGGGGTTTGTAGACATGCCAGGGACACATATTTCAGGTAAAGAACCATTAAAAAGTCAATTTTGCATGATATGTCACCTTTAAAATATAGAAATGTCACTACAATGCTACAATATGATACGATGATAAGATATCAAATAGTTGTTAATGGCAAGATTTCAATGGATTAAAGAAAAACCTCTAACAGTAAAATAGTGGAACAGAGAATTATAGAAGGTCTCACCCATGGTAAGCCTTGATCTAACAACAGATATATATTTTTTTAAATTAAAAAGGCAACCAATGTTAGTTAATTTATCATATGAAAATATAGTCTTATCAGCTCTTACAAGCTCTGTGGGTGTTTTTAAAAGTACACTTTGGACTTACATTATTTCATTGGCTTTTTAACTTGGAGTCATTTCTCTAGCCCTTGACTACATTATTACCATTATTACTGCATTTATTTTAGGATCATTTTTATTTTATTTTATCTTATTTTATTTTCTGGTATTAATCTGATTTTATTTAATTCATTGATTTTTTTTTAATTGATTTTATTCTATTAAGTATTTCATATCACTTTCCTCTATCTTGTTTTAGTCTTGTATCATTCTATCTGTTCCTGTTGTTTTCTGTCTCTCTGTTCTTTTGTGACGCACGCTGGGCTGCATGCTTGAATGTATGAAATGTGCTATATGAATAAAAATGAGTCGAGTTGAGTACAACTTAATATCTTTTGTTGAATCTATGCAAATACAACGGTATAAAACCATCAGGTTATGGATTTTGCCTAGTTATTTCCCAGACGATATCTTGGCAGTGAGCAATAACTTCATGGATCACATTCTTACACAGGAGTTGTGAAAACTTAATTAAACACCAGAGCCTATACTGTGGTTTCCTACAAAAGACTTCAGTGGGCAGTAAAAATAAAAGAACATTAAAGAACTTTAGGGTTACAGAGACATTTTGTTCAGGCTGTCTGAAGGTCTTAGTTTCATTCAGACTTTAATCCTGCATTAAGTGAATCAGCTGCCTTTGTGTTGACTGCTTGAACAAAGAAGACTGAACCACTTTGGTTTTAAAGAGATGTGAGCTGCAATTATACTTAATGCAGTGATGCTGTATCTTTACATCTGTTGAGACCAGAGCCTCATTCAGTTGACATGCAGATACAGCATTCCAACTTATTGTTATTCCTAAATTGTATTATTATTATTAATGTTATTATTATTATTATTATTATTATTATTATTATTATTATTATTATTATTATTATTAATCTTCTTCTTCTTCTTCTTCCTGTTATTATTATTATTATTATTATTATTATTATTATTATTATTATTAATAATAATCTTCTTCTTCTTGTTATTATTATTATTATTATTATTATTATTATTATTATTATTATTAATCTTCTTCTTTTTCTTCTTCTTCTTGTTATTATTATTATTATTATTATTATTATTATTATTATTATTATTATTATTAATCTTCTTCTTCTTCTTCTTCTTCTTCTTCTTCTTATTAATCTTCTTCTTCTTCTTGTTATTATTATTATCATTATTATTATTATTATTATTATTATTATCATTATTAATATTAATCTTCTTCTTCTTCTTCTTCCTGTTATTATTATTATTATTATTATTATTGTTATTATTATTATTATTATTATTATTATTATTATTATTATTAATCTTCTTCTTCTTCTTCTTCTTCTTCTTCCTCTTCTTCTTCTTCTTCTTCTTCTTCTTCTTATTAATCTTCTTCTTCTTCTTGTTATTATTATTATCATTATTATTATTATTATTATTATTAATCTTCTTCTTCTTCTTGTTATTATTATTATCATTATTATTATTATTATTATTAATCTTCTTCTTCTTCTTGTTATTATTATTATCATTATTATTATTATTATTAATCTTCTTCTTCTTCTTGTTATTATTATTCTTATTCTTATTATTATTATTATTATTATTATTATTATTATTATTATTATTATTATATTGTTCTGAATTTTGTGCAATTGATACGAGTCCATGACTTTCCACATTTCTTCTCCTTTAACCTTTGAATTATTCAACTTTATTTTAACACTTTTTACAAAGTTTTCTTTAAATGCATTCAACTTTGAGATGCTAAAACCTTAGCATATTTCCACTCACAGATTTGATTTCTGCTTCAAATCGTTCACACATCTCTCATCTATTTGTGTTTAATTCAACTATTTTCTATCTTTTACAGTTTTTGAGATTTTACTGTTTAAGCAACATGAAGTCTCCATATACAAGCCTTTTTTTCAGTCATGCCAGGAAGTAAATTCCTTTTTCCTGATGTTTTTTTATGCTTTAACAATCAGATTTTTAATAATTACACAGCTACTGTACATTTCTAGCCACCTGTCTGTCTGTCTGTCTGTCTGTCTGTCTGTCTGTCTGTCTGTCTGTCTGTCTGTGTAAAGCTGTTTTATTTCCTTAAGTATTTGATTGGGCCTGTCATAATTATATAATAATTATGGGTTATAAACTAGTTTCACTTATTTTTTTTTGCTTGTATTAAACCTTCTGAATTTCAACAGGATAGCCAAATATTTCAGCAGCTTTTTAGCTATTTTTATTTCATGCTTCTGCATTTTTCAGCAGTGTTACGGTGCATTCACACCAAACACAACAAATCCCATGGAAAGTCAATGTGTAGACACAAATTTGCGCCGGGCGATGCGTTTGAAGCGACTCGCGATGCAAATTTTGTATCCATCGCGTCTTCGCCCAATTTCAAAATATTCAACTACAGCGACAAATTCGCTTGACGCTTTGGCGCGATGGCCAACCAGCATCGGGAGGAGACACTGACGAGGATTACGTCGGAAAGAGGGACTGGACTTCTTTCAGAGGTCTGCTTGTCAACTCGGTTTGTTGACATACAGGACTCGAGCCATGGACCAGATGAACTTTATGAAAGTCATTAAAACGCTGGGAATATCTGGTAAGTTCTGCTGATTTGTGTGTGCTACTTATTTCTAGAGATTGATTTTACTATTGTAAGTTAGCTAATGTAACCGTAGTTTGCACAACTTGAGCTGGCTAGCGGTGTATTCATCAGCTTACTATCAGTCATTTACTGTGTGTTTTACCAGAGGAATCACGCCGAATGAAAGGGGAAAGTCTCCGGGACATGTACAGTCATGGCCAAAAGTTTTGAGAATGACACAAATATTACATTTTCACAAAGTCTGCTGCTTCAGGGTTTTTAGGTGTTTTTGTCAGATGTTTCTATGGTATAATGAAATACAATTAGAAGCATTTCCTAAGTATCAAAAGCTTTTATTGAGAATTACACAGAATTCATGCAATAAGTCAATATTTGCAGTGTTGACCCTTCTTTTTCAAGACCTCTGCAATTCTCCCTGGCATGCTGTCAATCAACTTCTGGACCAAATCCTGACTGATGGCAGTCCATTCCTGCATAATCAATGCTTGGAGTTTGTCAGAATCTGTGGGTTTTTGATTGTCCACCTGCCTCTTGAGGATTGACCACAAGTTCTCAAAGGGATTAAGATCTGGGGAGTTTCCTGGCCAAGGGCCCAAAATCTTAATGTTTTGTTCCCCGAGCCATTTTGTTATGACTTTTGCTTTATGGCAAGGTGCTCCATCATGCTGGAAAAGGCATTCTTCATCACCAAACTGCCCTTGGATGGTTGGGAGAAGTTGCTCTCGGAGGACGTTCTGGTACCATTCTTTATTCATGGCTGTGTTTTTAGGCAAGATTGTGAGAGAGCCCACTCCCTTGACCGAAAAGCAACCCCACACATGAATGGTCTCAGGATGCTTCACTGTTGGCAAGAGACAGGACTGATGGTAGCGCTCACCTCGTCTTCTCCGAACAAGCCTTCCTCCAGATGCCCCAAACAATGGGAAAGGGGATTCATCAGAGAAAATGACTTTACCCCAGTCCTCAGCAGTCCAGTCCCTGTACCTTCTGCAGAATATCAGTCTGTCCCTGATGTTTTTACTGGAGAGAAGTGGCTTCTTTGCTGCCCTCCTTGACACCAGGCCTTCCTCCAAAAGTCTTCGCCTCACTGTGCGTGCAGATGCACTCACACCTGCCTGCTGCCATTCCTGAGCAAGCTCTGCACTGGTGGTGGCCCGATCCCGCAGCTGTAACACCTTCAGGAGACGGTCCTGGCGCTTGCTGGACTTTCTTGGGCGCCCTGGAGCCTGTTTGGCAACAATTGAACCTCTCTCCTTGAAGTTCTTGATAATTCGATAGACGGTTGACTGAGGTGCAATCTTACTCGAGGGACTTTGCAATTAATTGCAGTTGAGCTGATCACTCCTCATAACATTCTGGAGTATATGCAAATTGCCATTATAAAAACTGAAACAGCAGACTTTGGGAAAATTAATAGTTGTGTCATTCTCAAAACTTTTGGCCATGACTGTACATGAGGGAGAAAGGGAGTTCGAGCCAGAGGAAGAGTCTGCAGCTGGTCGGATAAAGAATGTGACGCCCGTCTCTTCCTCATCCCTCCGTAAACAGTGAGAGGCGAGCGGTGAAGCCAGGAGAGCGGAAGGCCGCCGATGACAGACCAGGACCAGGGGAAGAACGGACCCCAGGGGACATAGCAGGACGAGTGGAGGACCAGAGAACAGATACAGAAAGAGGGGAGGCATCTGGAACCTCACAGTCTCTTACAGGTAAGTTTACAGGTGAGGAGTCAAACTTAAAAGCTTCAAACTCGAGTAGAAAATATTTGTTTTTATGAATGGAGAGCTTTATTGTTTTTCACATTTCTTCATGACAGTACCAAGCCTACACTACTTTCTATGACTGCATGATGAATTAACTTGAATTAAAGGAACAGTCAAATAAGTCATGTTCACATCTTCATGCTTACATTCTTCAAAGAGCCATTGCAATGCATCAATGTGCTCCCTGAAATAAATCAGTTTTTCTGGTAAAGTCTGGGATGACTTTGTATATAAGAGCATGCTGAAGTCCATGTTAAAGGAAAACACAAATTCTGGATGATATCATGGCTGTATGATGAACATGTAATATTTTTCATTGCTGTAAACAGCTGGAATTAGCAGGCATGACATTTAGCTTCTAATGATGCTGCAGAACAAGAGCCTGGGTGTTTATCATAATGACGCGTTTATGTATCTATTTCCTTATTTGTTGAGTAATTTTAATATTTTAACTAAATAAATTCTACTACTTTTTACTTTGTGTAATAAAGTGGTTTCACACCATGTTCCTTTTCTTTTTTTCAAGGGGTCTACGGCTCAGGAACCTACGAGACAAGGTAGCTCAGGGACTCCAGAAAAGTCTATGGTTAGTAACTTTCAATGGGACAGGTGAGGTAGGATCCCAGTGTGTCAGTGCGCCAGTTCCCCCAGCAGTCTAAGCCTATGACAGCATAACTAAGAGCTGGTCCAAGCAAATTGCTGCAAGGAAAAGGAACTTTTCTAGTTGACATTGAGTCTGTCATTATGAATGAGGGCCAGGTGTGCCTCATTAAATCTGGGGTTGTTGATTCCACTGAACACCCACACACATGGACACACAGCATGTCAGGTATTGTGTGAAGTGCATGCTGCCCTTTTGGAGCTGATTACTGAGAGAGGCATGAAGTGGAATTCATCACAACAGGTGTGTCACTTCTTTCTCCCAGTGTAGGTTTCATATATGTGC